>NW_007730859.1:178829-179759 GCF_000696425.1 Galeopterus variegatus | reverse complement strand
TAACATAATTTTCTTCAAGCTCATCCATGTTGCTGCAAATGGCAGAATTTCATTCTTTTTCTATAGTTGAGTAGTATACCATTGTGTATACATACCCCATTTTATCCAATTATCCGTGGAAGGAAATCTAGGCTGGTTCCAACTCTTGGCTATTGTGAACAGAGCCACGATAAACATGGGAGTACAGTTGTCCCTTGGACTTTATGATTTCCATTCCTTTGTTTGTACACCTAGGAGTGGGATTGCTGGATTGTATGGAAGTTCTATCTGCAGTTATTTGAGAAACCTCCATACTGTTTTCTTTAGTGGCTGTACTAATTTACATTCCCACCAACAATGTATAAGAGTTCTCCTTTCTCCACATTTTCACCAGCATTTGTTATTTTCCGTCTTTTTGATAATAGCCATTGTAAATGGGTTCAGATGATATTTCATTGTGATTTTGATTTGCATTTTTCTGACGATTAGTGATGCTGAGCATTTTTTTGTATGCCTGGCTATTCGTATGTCTTCTTTCAAAAAATTTCTATCCAGTTCTTTTGCCTGTTTTTAATTGAATTATTATTATTTTTTACTATTGACTTGTTTGACTTCTTTGTATATTCTGGATATTAATCCCTTGTCAAATACAGAATTTTCATTTTTTAAAAAAATTTTATTTTGTCGATATACAATGAGGTTGATTATTGTGGCCCATTACCGAAACCCCCTTCCCTCCTCCCTCTCCCCACTCCCGCCCAACAATGTCCTTTCTGTTTGCTTGTCGTATCAACTTCAAGGACTTGTAGTTGTTAAGTCTTCTCCCCCCCTCCCGGTTTGTCTGTGTGTGTGTGTGTGTGTGTGTGAATTTATTTATTTACTTTTAGTTTCTACCAATAAGTGAGAACATGTGGTATTTCTCTTTCTGTGCCTGACTTGTTTCACTTAATA
>NW_007730859.1:175755-177986 GCF_000696425.1 Galeopterus variegatus | reverse complement strand
ATCACAGCACACAGCTCTCAGGATCGCGCTGTTTCCTGACACGGGTGCTCCAGACCCGTCGTCATTTTCCCCGAAGCTAATTATTTTACATTATTTCCTCTCTAGAAGTAAAATTGTGGAAGGAGAAAAATTAAATGAAGCTTTAAAAATTAAAGCCAAGTTTATTCTGCCACCATTCCCCTAAAGAGGAGGCAGAGTAGGATGGGCCCTACCCAGATAGAACGCACGTCTTTTGCAAGAGCGTATGGTCAGAAAGGAACCAGGGGAAAACTCGGCATTCATTTTTTTAATATAATTTTAATTTGTTTTTTTATTATACATGTTTGTGAGGTACAGTTTGTTGTTTCAACATAAACATAATAGTATAATGATATAATCAGAATAGTTAGCATATCTGTTACCTAAATGTTTATCATTTTTTTGTTGTTGTAACATTCAAGATCCTCTTTTCCTGCTCTCTTGAAATATACAATACAGTATTGACAGCTATTGTCACCCTAGGGCACCAGAAGTTATTCTTTCTAGCTGTAACTTTGTGTGTGTCTACCAACCTTTCCCTGCTCCTACTCCCCTCTCCCTTTTCCTGCCTCTGGTAACCACTATTCTACTCTCTATTTCTCTTTTATTCCCTCCTATCTTTTTACTTTATTTTTCTTAATTGACCCATGATAATTATATATATTTATGGAGTACTGTATGATACTTGGGTACATCTGTACTGTGTGCACTGATCATAACAGGGTGCTTAGCATATCCGTCACTTCAAACATTCATCACTTCTTCGTGTTAGGAACATTCTACATGATCTTGACTAGCTATTCGATACACAGTACTTTGTTGTTAATTGTCGTCTCCCTCTATTACTACAGAACCCTAGATCCTATTCTTCCTATCTCTCTAATATTTTGTATTCATTGACTGCCCTCTCCCTATCGCATCCATTCCCTTCCCCTGGACCAGTTTGTAGTAACCATTATTCTATTGTCTGCTTCTATGTGATCAACTTTTTCAGGTTCCACATATGAGTGAGAACATGTGATCTTTCTCTCTTGGTGCCTGGTTTATTGAACTTAACATAATTTTCTTCAAGCTCATACATGTTGCTGCAAATGGCAGAATTTCATTCTTTTTCTATAGTTGAGTAGTATACCATTGTGTATACATACCCCATTTTATCCAATTATCTGTGGAAGGAAATCTAGGCTGGTTCCAACTCTTGGCTATTGTGAACAGAGCCACGATAAACANGGAGCGCCACCGCGCTTCCCAAGCGGCGCACTATCCAGTGCACCACCGGGCCGGCCCTAAACCACATTTTTCATATCCACTCATCCAATGATGGACATTTGGGTTGGTTCCAACTCTCGGCTATTGTAAAGAGTGCAGCAATGAACATTGAGGAACAGGTATACCTTCAACTTGATGATTTCCATTCCTTTGGGTATATTCCCAGCAGTGGGATAGCTGGGTCATATGGCAGATCTATCTGCAACTGTTTGAGGAACCTCCATACCATTTTCCATAGAGGCTGCACCATTTTGCAGTCCCACCAACAATGTATGAGAGTTCCTTCTTCTCCGTAACCTCGCCAACATTTATCGTTCAGAGTCTTTTGGATTTTAGCCATCCTAGCTGGGGTCAGATGGTATCTCAGTGTAGTTTTGATTTTCATTTCCCGGATGCTGAGTGATGTTGAGCATTTTTTCATATGTTTGTTGGCCATTTGTATATCTTCCTTAGAGAAATGTCTATTTAGCTCTTTTGCCCATTTTTTAATTGGATTACTTGTTTTTTTCTTGTAAAGTTGTTTGAGTTCCTTGTGTATTCTGGATATTAATCCTTTGTTTGTTGCATATTTTGCAAATATTTTCTCCCACTCTGTTGGTTGTCTTTTAGCTCTGTTAATTGTTTCTTTTGCTGTGCAGAAGCTTTTTAGTTTGATATAATCCCATTTGTTTATTTTTCCTTTGGTTGCCCGTGCTTTTGGGGTTGTATTCATGAAGTTTGTGTCCAGTCCTATTTGCTGAAGTATTTCTCCAATGTTTTCTTTAATAAGTTTTATTGTTTCGGGGTGTATATTTAAATCCTTGATCCATTTTGAGTTGATTTTAGTTATGGTGAGAGGTATGGGTCTAGTTTCATTCTCCTGCATATGGATATCCAGTTATCCCCGCACCATTTGCTGAAGAGGCAGTCCCTACCCCAGCGAATAGGCTTGGTGCCTTTGTCAC
>NW_007730859.1:170646-174755 GCF_000696425.1 Galeopterus variegatus | reverse complement strand
GGAGCGCCACCGCGCTTCCCAAGCGGCGCACTATCCAGTGCACCACCGGGCCGGCCCTAAACCACATTTTTCATATCCACTCATCCAATGATGGACATTTGGGTTGGTTCCAACTCTCGGCTATTGTAAAGAGTGCAGCAATGAACATTGAGGAACAGGTATACCTTCAACTTGATGATTTCCATTCCTTTGGGTATATTCCCAGCAGTGGGATAGCTGGGTCATATGGCAGATCTATCTGCAACTGTTTGAGGAACCTCCATACCATTTTCCATAGAGGCTGCACCATTTTGCAGTCCCACCAACAATGTATGAGAGTTCCTTCTTCTCCGTAACCTCGCCAACATTTATCGTTCAGAGTCTTTTGGATTTTAGCCATCCTAGCTGGGGTCAGATGGTATCTCAGTGTAGTTTTGATTTTCATTTCCCGGATGCTGAGTGATGTTGAGCATTTTTTCATATGTTTGTTGGCCATTTGTATATCTTCCTTAGAGAAATGTCTATTTAGCTCTTTTGCCCATTTTTTAATTGGATTACTTGTTTTTTTCTTGTAAAGTTGTTTGAGTTCCTTGTGTATTCTGGATATTAATCCTTTGTTTGTTGCATATTTTGCAAATATTTTCTCCCACTCTGTTGGTTGTCTTTTAGCTCTGTTAATTGTTTCTTTTGCTGTGCAGAAGCTTTTTAGTTTGATATAATCCCATTTGTTTATTTTTCCTTTGGTTGCCCGTGCTTTTGGGGTTGTATTCATGAAGTTTGTGTCCAGTCCTATTTGCTGAAGTATTTCTCCAATGTTTTCTTTAATAAGTTTTATTGTTTCGGGGTGTATATTTAAATCCTTGATCCATTTTGAGTTGATTTTAGTTATGGTGAGAGGTATGGGTCTAGTTTCATTCTCCTGCATATGGATATCCAGT
The DNA here is from genome assembly GCF_000696425.1 of Galeopterus variegatus. Classification (NCBI taxonomy): domain Eukaryota; kingdom Metazoa; phylum Chordata; class Mammalia; order Dermoptera; family Cynocephalidae; genus Galeopterus; species Galeopterus variegatus. Next base: position 173,838 of record NW_007730859.1, on the reverse strand, counting down.
TATCCCCGCACCATTTGCTGAAGAGGCAGTCCCTACCCCAGCGAATAGGCTTGGTGCCTTTGTCACCGATCAGATGGCAGTAAGTGTGTGGGTTGATTTCTGGATTCTCTATTCTATTCCATTGATCAGTGTGTCTGTTTTTATGCCAGTACCATACTGTTTTGGTTATTATACCTTTGTGGTATAGTTTAAAGTCAGGTAGTGTTATGCCTCCGGCTGTATTTTTTTGCTCAGCATTGCTTTGGCTATGCGTGGTCTTTTGTTATTCCATAGAAATGTCTGGAGAGTTCTTTCCATTTCTGAGAAAAATGTCATTGGAATTTTGGGTAGTATGGACATTTTCACTATGTTGATTCTTCCAATCCAAGAGCATGGGATATTTTTCCATCTTTTTCTATCCTCTCTAATTTCTCTCAGGGGTGGTTTGTAGTTCTCATTATAGAGATTTTTCAGATCCTTGGTTAACTTGATTCCTAAGTATTTTATTTTTTTGGTCGCTATTGTAAATGGGCAGGCTTTCTTGATTTCTCTTTCTGCATGTTCAATATTGGAGAATAGAAATGCTACTGATTTTTGTGTGTTGTTTTTGTATCCTGCTACTGTGCTGAAATCATTTATCAACTCCAAGAGTTTTTTTGTAGAGGCTTTAGGCTGTTTGATATATAGGACCATGTCATCTGCAAACCGGGACAGTTTGACTTCATGTTTTCCAATCTGGATGCCCTTTCTTTCCTTCTCTTCTCTGATTGCTCTGGCTAGTACTTCCAGCACCATGTTGAATAGGAGTGGTGAGAGTGGGCATCCTTGTCTGGTTCCTGTTCTTAAAGGAAAGGCTTTCAGCTTTTCCCCATTCAGGATTATATTGGCAATGGGTTTATTATGTATGGCTTTAATTATGTTGAGATACTTTCCGTCTATACCTAACTTATAGAGGGTCTTTGTCATGAATGAGTGTTGAATTTTATCAAATGCTTTTTCAGCATTTATAGAGATGATCATATGGTCCTTGTGTTTGATTTTCTTAATATGGTGTGTCACATTTATTGATTTGCATTTGTTGAACCAACCTTGCATCCCCGGGATGAATACCACTTGATCGTGGTGAATACTTTTACGTATGTGTTGTTGTATTCTGTTAGCTAGTATTTTATTGAGGATTGTTGCATCTATAGTCATCAAGGATATTGGCCTGTAGTTTGCTTTTTTGGTTATATCTTTACCTGGTTTTGGTATCAGGATGATGTTTGCTAAATAGAATGAGTTCGGGAGATATACGTCTACTTCAATCTTTTGGAATAGTTTGTAAAGAATCGGTGTCAATTCCTCTTTGAATGTTTGTTAAAATTCTGCTGTGAATCCATCTGGTCCTGGGCTTTTCTTTGTTGGGAGCCTTCTGATAACAGCTTCAATCTCCTTTATTGTTATTGGTCTGATCGAATTTTCTATATCTTCATGGTTCAGTTTTCGGAGCTTCTGTGTGTCCAAAAATTTATCCATTTCCTCCAGATTTTCAAATTTGTTGACATATAGTTGTTTATACTAGTCTCTAATGATTCTTTGTATCTCAGATGAATCAGTTGTAATATCACCTTTTTCATTTCTAATTTTTGTTATTTGAATCTTCTCTCTTCTTTTTTTGTTAGCCATGCTAATGTTGTGTCAGTTTTATTTATCTTTTCCATAAACCAACTTTTTGATTCGTTGATCTTTTGTATTGTTTTTTGGGTTTCAATTTTGTTAAGTTCTGTTCTGATCTTGATGATTTCTTTCCGTCTGCTAACTTTGGGTTAGGATTGTTCTTGTTTTTCTAGATCTTTAAGGTGCAGTGTTAGCTTGTTCGCTTCCCATCTTTCCATTCTTCTGAGGTGAGCATTTAATGCAATAAATTTCCACCTTAATACTGCTTTTGCAGTATCCCACAGGTTTTGTTATGATGTATCATTATTTTCATTTGTTGCATAACTTCGTATAGCATACATTATACGAAGTTATACGAAGTATCCCAGAGGTTTTGGTATTATGTATCATTATTTTCATTAGTTTCAATAAATTTTTTTATTTCCTGCTTGATTTCTTCTTGGACCCATGTATCGTTAAGTAGAATGCTGTTTAATTTCCATGTGTTTGTGTAGTTTCCAGAGTTTCATTTGTTATTGATTTCTAGTTTTAATACATTATGGTCTGAGAAAATACATGGTATAATTCCTACTTTTTTGAATTTTTTGAGACTTGATTTGTGACCTAATATGTGATCTATCCTGGAGAATGATCCATGTGCTGATGAGAAGAATGAATATTCTGAGGTCGTTGGATGGAATGTTCTGCAGATATCTTCCAAGTCAAATTGGTCTAGAATATTGTTTAGATCTTGTGTTTCTCTGCTGATGCTTTGCCTAGATGATCTGTCCAATATTGACAGTGGGGTGTTCAAGTCCCCTGATATTATGGTATTCGTGTCTATTTCCTTCTTTAGGTCTAATTGAGTTCGTTTTATAAATCTGGCTGCTCCAACATTCGGTGTGTACATATTTATGATTGTTACGTCTTCTTGATGGATCAGTCCTTTTATCATTATGTAGTGTCCCTCATTGTCTCTTTTTATGGTTTTTAGTTTAAAGTCTATTTTGTCAGATATAAGAATAGCTACTCCAGCTCGTTTTTGTTTTCTGTTTGCATGGTAAATCTTTTTCCATCCTTTCACTCGTAGTCTATGTGCGTCTTTATGGGTGAGGTGGGTTTCTTGAAGGCAGCATATAGTTGGGTCCTCCTTTTTAATCCAGTCAGCCAGTCTGTGTCTTTTGATTGGGGAATTTAAGCCTTTTACATTAAGAGTTGTTATTGAATAGTGTTGTTTTTTTTCCTAGCATTTTATTGATTGTTGTTTGGTAGTCTTAGGTGTCTTTTGTTCCTTGCTTTCTGATTTACTGTTTGTTTTCTGTGTTTGTTGGTTCCTTAGGATGTAGATAGCCTTTTTTTTTGTTTGTATTCTCTTCATGTATGCCATATTTATTATACTAGTGGGTTTAGATTTTTCTTGGGTTTTTATGGCAGTGGTGGTTATTTTTCAGGAACTAAACATAGTACTCCCTTGAGAATTTCTTGTAAGGGTGGTTGTGTGGTGGTCAACCTCTGCAGTTTTTGTTTGTCTGAGAAATGTACTATTTGCCCTTCATTTCGGAAGGATAGCCTTGC
>NW_007730859.1:135060-170029 GCF_000696425.1 Galeopterus variegatus | reverse complement strand
TGAATTTTGCCAATTTGAATATAACATGTCTTGGAGAAGACCTTTTTGGGTTGAATACGTTCGGAGATCGTTGAGCTTCCTGGATCTGAAAATGTGTGGTTTTTCCTATATCTGGGAAGTTTGCCACCACTATTTTGTTGAATATGTTTTTAATGCAATCTCCTTTTTCCTCACCTTTTTCCTCCCCTTCTGGGATACCCATGGGTTGGATATTTGAGCGCTTAAGGTCGTCTGATATCTCTCTCAGATTTTCTTCAATGCCTTTGATTCTTTTTTATTTTTATTTTTGTCTGCTTGTGTTATTTCAAACAGCCCATCTTCAAGTTCAGAGGTTCTTTCTTCGACTTTGACAAGCCTTCTGGTTAAACCCTCTGTTGTGTTTTTTATTTCACTGAATAACTTCTTCAATTCGGCAAATTCTGCTACATTTTTTTTCATGGCATTGATTTCCTTGTACATTTCCTCTTTCAGGTCCTGTATACTTTTCCTCATTTCCTCATGATGCCTATCTGAGTTTTCTTGTATCTCATTCAGTTTCCTTAGAATTATCACTCGAAATTCCTTGTCAGTCATTTCCAGGGCTTCTTGTTCTATAGGGTCTAGAGCTTAAGATTTATTATCTTTGGGTCATGTACTTTCTTGATTTTTCATATTTCTGTTGTGTTTTCTTTGATGTTTTTTCATTGGGGCCAGGTTTCACAGACCACCATGTAACTTCCCTGCAGCTTCGGGGCTCCCCCACGGGCCAAGCCGGAGCAGCTCTGCACTTTCTCTGTGGGGAAAGACAATAGATGGCCACTCGTCCGGTGGCAGCGGCAGTGGCTGAAGCCCAGCGAAGAGGAAGCCGCAAGGTGATCTCAGGGAAGCCCAGGCGCTTCACAGACGCTGCTCCAGCTCCGCTTTGGGCCTCCGGTGACTTTGGTTTTTTGATCAGCAGACTTTTTCTGAGCACCTTCCTTCTTTTTCTTTTCTTCCATCAAATGTTCCTCTTGTTGTGTTGCTTGTTCTTCCTCCCTGGGCTCCGTCCCCAGTGGCGGCTCCGTGGGGCTTTGGCGGCGTAGCAGGATGTGTGCGCGTGGGCCTGCCGGCCACCGAGGCCACCGTGTGCAGATCCTGTAGCTCTCCCGCCGGCCTGGCCCAAGAAATACACTTGAGAGTTAGCGGAGCGGGCTGGGCATGGCTGTCCGGGCATGGCAGGCTCAGTTTCATAGGCTGGGATGTCCAAAGTCCAGATAACACAACTTGTGAAGGCCTTGGTGGTGGTGACAGTGAACCAGAGGTCTCACATTGCAGAAAATGGCAGAGCAGAGAGAGAAAATGCAGAATTTTCAAATATTTTCTCCCATTCTGCAGGTTGTCTTTTTTCTCTGTTGATTCTTTCTTTTGCTGTGAAGAAGCTTTTTAGTTTGACTTAATCTCATTTGCTAATTTTTGTTTTTGTTCCCTGTGCCTCTGAACTATTATTCATAAAGTCTTTGTCCAGATTTATGTCCTGAAGTGATTCCTCTGTGTTTTCTTGTAGATAGTTTTGGATTTTACATTTAACTCTTTAATCCATTTTGAGTTGGTTTTGGTGCATGGTGAGAGATAAGGGTCTAGTTTTATTCTTCTGCATATGGATCTGCAATTTTCCCCAGCACCATTTATTGACAAGACCATTATTTCCCCAATGTATGTTCTTGGCTCCTTCATCAAAAATCAGTATGTGATTTATAGGCATGTGGATTTATTTTTGAATTTTCTTCTGTTCCATTTGTCTATGTGTCTGTTTTTTTGCCAGTACCATGTTGTTTTCATTAATATTGCTTTGTAGTATATTTTGAAGTCAAGGAATGTGATACCCCCTGCTTTGTTCTTTTTGATCAGCATTGCTTTGGCTATTCAGAGTCTCTTTCTGTTCCATGTAAATTTTTGAGTTGTTTTTTTTCTATTTCTGTGAAGTATGTCATTGGTAGTTTGATTTGGATTGTAGTGAATCTGCAGACAACTTTGGGTAGTATGGTCATTTTGGTGATATTGATTCTTCCAATCTATGAGCATGAGATGTCTTTCCATTTTTCTGTGTGTCTTCTTTAATTTATCTAATCAGTGTTTTATACTTTTTGTTATAGAGATCTTTCACTTTCTTGGTTAAATTTATTCCTAGGTATTTTATTTTATTTTTTGTTGCTATCATAAGTAGGATGGCTTTCTTGACTTCTTTTTTTGCTAGTTCATTGTTGCCACTAATTTTTGCATGTTGATTTTGTATCATTCAAAGGGGTTTTTGGTAGAGTCTTTTAAGTTTCTCTCTGTATAAAATCATGTCATCTGCAAACAGGGACAGCTTGATTTGCTCCTTTCCAATTTGGATGCCCTTTATTTCTTCATCTTGCATGATTGCTCTGGCTAGAACTTCCAGTACTTTGTTGAATGGAAGTGGTGAGAATGGGCATCCTTGTCTTGTTGTGGTTCAAAGCAGGAAAGCTTTCAGCTTTTCCTTGTTAACTATGATGTTAGCTGCTGGTTTGTCATATATAGCCTTTATTGTATTAAGACAGTTTCCTTCTATACCTAATTAGTTGAGATTTTTTTTATCATGAAGGGATGCTGAATTATTTCAAATGCTTTTTCTACATCTATTGAGATGATCATATGGTTTTTCCTTTCATTCTGTTGATGTGATGTATTACACTTATTGATTTGCATATGCTGAACCATCCTTGCATCCCTCAAACAAATTCCACCTATCATGGTATATAATATTTTTGATGTGCTGTTGGATTTTGTTTGCTAGCATTTCATTGAGGAGTTTTGCATCTGTGTTCATTAGGAATATCAGCCTGTCGTTCTCTTTTTTTTTGTTGTTGTTGTGCCCTTGCCTGTTTTTGGTATCAGGGTAATGCTGGCCTCATATTATGAATTTGGAAGAATTCCATCCACTTCAATTTTTTGAAATAACTTAAGAAGTATTGTTATTAATTCTCCTTTAAATATTTGGTAGAATTCAGTAGAAAAGCCGTCTGGTCCTGGGCTTTTCTTTATTGGGAAACTTTTTAAAACAGATTCAATCTTTTTACTTGTTGTTGGTCTATTTATATTTTCTATTTCTTCTTGGTTCAGTCTTGGTAGGGCATATGCGTCTGGGAATTCATCCATTTCTTTTAGGTTTTCATATTTATAGGCATGTAGTTGTTCATAATAGACTGTGATGATCCTTTGCATCTTGGTGCTATCTGCTGTAGTGTAACCATTTGCATTTCTGATTTTATTTATTTGGGTCTTTTGTTTTCTTGGTTAGTCTGTCTATTGATTTGTTAATTTTGTTTATCTCTTCAAAGAACCAACTTTTCATTTGATTGGTTTTTTTCGTATTGTATTTCTAGCTTCAATTTCATTTATTTTTGCTCTGATTTTTATTATTTCTTTTCTTCTGCTTATTTTGGTTGAATTCATTCTCAATTTTCTAGTTCCTTGAGGTGCATCATTAGACTGTTTATCTGAAATCTTTCTATTTTTTATTTTTATTTTTTATGTAGGCATTTATTGCTATAAACTTTCCTCATACTACTGCCTTGGCTGTATGCCATACAATTTGGTATGTTGTGCTTCTGTGTTCATTAGTTTCAAGAAATCTTTTGATTTCCTTCTTAATCTCTTCTTTGACCCATTGGTCATTCAAGAGCATGTTCTTTTATTTCCATGTATTTATGTAGTTTCATAATTTCCTCTTATTTTTTTTTCCTTTTTGTCTTTTTTACTGACCGGTAATGGGATCACAACCCTCGGTGTTGCACCCACACCACGCTCAGCCAGTGAGTGGAACCGGTCTCCACATGGGATCCGAACCCTCGGCGGGAGCGCCGCTGCACTCCCAAGTGGCGCACTTTCCAGTGCACCACCGGGCCGGCCCATAATTTCCCCTTATTATTGATATCTAGTTTTATTCCATTATAGTCAGAAAAGCACTTGATATGATTTTGATTTTTTTTTAACTTGTTGAGACTTATTTTGTGGCCTAACATAGAGTCAGTCCTAGAGAATGTTCCATGTGCTGATGAAAAGAATATTCTGCAGCTGTTGGATCAAATGCTCTGTATATGTCTAAGTCCATCTGGTCTATTGTGCTATTTAATTCCAATGTTTCTTTGTTGATTTTCTGTCTTGATTATCTGTCAAATGCTGAGAGCGGGGTGTTAAAGTCCTTAACTATTATTGTTTTGGTATTTATCTCTTCCTTTAAATTGGATAATATTTGCTCTATATATTTGGATGATCCAGTATTGGGTGCATATATATTTATAATTGTTATGTCCTCTTATGGGTATTGATACCTTTACCAATATATAGTGCCCTTCTTTGTCTCATAGTACAGATTTTGACTGTTTTATCTGATAAAGTATAGCTATTCCTTCTCACTTTTGTTTTCTGTTCAGATGGAATAACTTTTTCCATTCCTTCACTTTCAGTCTATGTGTGTCTTTGTAGGTAAGGTGTGTATCTTGTTGGTGGCATATGGATGGGTTCATGTATTTTATCCATACAGCCAGTTTATGTATTTTAACTGGAGCATTTAATCAATTTACATTCAAGGTTATTATTAATATATGAGATCTTACTCCTGTCATTTTGTTGGTTGTTTTCTGATTATTTTGTTTATCTGTTGTTTCCTGCTTCCTCTCTTAATATTTATCCTTTTGGTTTGGTGATTTTCTGTATTGATAAGGTTTGATTCCCTTCTTTTTCTCATCTGTGTAGCTACTATACCAGTAATTTTTATATTTTCAGGTATTTTCATGATGGTTGTCACTGTTCTTTTTCTTCTAGATGTAGGAATCCCCGAAGCATTTCTTGTAAGGCTGGTCTGGTTGTGATAAATTCCCTTTGGTCTCTAGAGTTTCTGCTGAGAAGTCTGCTGTTAGTCTAATGGGGATTCTGTTAAAAGTGACTTGACATTTTTGTCTTGCTGTTTTTAGAATTCTCTCTTTGTCTTCAACTTTGGATAGTTTGACTACAATGTGTTTTGGAGATAACTTATTTGGGCTGAATCTATTTGGGGATCTTTGAGCTTCCTGGATTTGGATGTTTGCATCTTTCCCAAGACTAGGGAAGTTTTCAGCTATTATTTCTTCATATAGGTTTTCAATATCTTTTTGGTTTTCTTCTTCTTTTGGAATGCCCATAATTTGAATATTTGTTTGCTAAATAGTATCACATAAACCTTGTAAGCTTTGTTCATTCTTTTTTATTCTTTTTTCTTTTTCTATTGTCTTCCTATGTTATTTTAAAACTGCTGTCTTCAGGATCAGAAATTCTTTATTCTGCTTGATCTAGTCTGTTGTTCAGACTCTCAGATGTATTTTTTATTTGATTCAATGAATTCTTCAATTCTAAGGTTTCTACTTGATTTTTAAAATGATATTTCTTTGTTGAATTTCTCCTTTATATTGTTAATTGTTTTCCTGATTTCTTTGAACTGTTTCTCTGAATTCTCTCATATCTCAGTGAGTTTCCCTAAGATAATTAATTTGAATTTCTTTTTCAGCAAGGTGGCAATTTCTGATTCTTTGGGATCAGTTATTGGAATATTATTATTATTATTATTATTATTATTATTATTATTATTATTATTATTATTATTATTATTATTATTATTATTATTATTATTATTATTATTATTATTATTATTATTATTATTATTATTATTATTATTATTATTATTATTATTATTATTATTATTATTATTATTATTATTATTATTATTATTATTATTATTATTATTATTATTATTATTATTATTATTATTATTCTTGATGGTGTCATGTTACCTTGTTTTCTAATGTTTCTTTTTTCCCTGTGTTGATATCTATGCATCTGGTGTAATTGTCACCTTTTTGAGTTTTGCACAGTGGCTTTTGTGGGAAAGACTTTCGCCTGCAAGTGTGTACTACAGTGTTGATTGGGTAGATTGTCTTTGTTCTGGATAGATGCAGTAGCATAGACTCTGTGCAGTTTCTTCAGCTGTAATCCACTTTCACTATGTCTGAGAGAAAGCCAGCAACCTATGCTTTGGAGGTTTGTGACAGTGATGGCACAGCTTTGCTGGGGGAGGGATCACTGGGTTGGTTCACAGGCTCCAGGTGTACACATGCATCCTGTGGGTCAGTCTTGTCTGGAGTTGGCTCACTGGGGATGTGGTTGCTGTATTGATTCTCAGCCTTGGAGTGTGGGCTTATGGCATGTCAAGGTCTCTGAGACTGTTTTGCCAGTGGCAAGGTCAGCATGCTGTTTTTATGACCAGGGGTGGGCCCACCAAGGGCATGTCAGTCAAGCTTTTTCTCACTTAGTTGCATGTGCATGTAGTGACTCAAAGACTTGGGTGCAGGTCTTCCAGGTGTTACCAAACCCAAGTTTGCCTGTCTGCCACAAACAAAACAACTAGAAATTCAAATATTGGTGGAATAGAAAGTCAGTTTTATTCAGGAATACCACTAACCTGAGGAGAGATGTTAGGCTAATCCATCTCTGTAGTAAACCTGAAGGAGATGGCCAGACTAAAACCGTCTCAAAGACTCAGATTTACCAAGGGTTTTTTAAAGAGGAGATTGAGGGAATGGAATGTGGGAAGTGAAAAGCAGGAGGGAAAGGGACATGTAAGGGGCCAGGTGCAAATTCTTGCCAGGTTCTGCTTTCTGTTCTGGTCCTTGATGTTATCTAAGGGTCCTGCAATTTTTTGATTTGCTTTAGGGTGGAATCAGCATAGCTTTATTGATGACTTCATTGGTTTCTCATGATCTGGATAGTGCATGTCTCATTGCAAGTCTGCAGTTCCAGGCTGACTAGAAAACAACTTTATATTTATTTAAATAATGCCATCTTGCTCCATAAACAAGGTCCAAAATATAAAGAAACCATAGGAAAAGAGGGAACTCAGAGAAATGTAGGCTGAGAAAAGACCCCCCCCTCCCAAGCCCATGTAGTTTTAAATCCCAACATGGCTTCAGTCCTGCTCATTCCAACACAAGGGTGTGACAGCTGAGATGTTTTTTTGATCCAGGGGTGTGAGATCTTACCTAGCTGAGTGTGGGTCTGTTGGTGGCCCTTCTACTGTGCCACTTCTTGGGGACTGATGCAAGGTCATTGATGGAGTTTGGATGCGTTGTCCCCTCCAAAACTCATGTAGAAATTTGTTCCCCAGTGTGGCAGTCTTTGAAACTGATTGAGTCATGGAGGCGGATCCCTTATGAATGGATTAATGCTCTCCCTGGGGGGGGGGGAGTAATGAGTGAGTTCTTACTCTCTTAGTTCCTGTGAAAGCTTGTTGTTTATAGGACCCTGGCACCTCTTCTCTGTCTCTCTCTTGCTTCCTCTAGCCATGTTATCTGCTTGTACCCACCGGCTGCCTGCCACTTTCTGCCATGAGTAGAAGCAGCCTTAGGCCTGTGTCAGATGCAGCTGTCCCAGAATTGTAAGCCAAATAAACATCTCTTCTTTATAAATTACCCAGTTTCAGGTATTCTGTTATAGCAACACAAAATGGACTAAAACAGTCATGCTTCACTCTGCAGTTTAAGAGCGGGATTGCCCAGGGCAGAGCTGCTGAGCTGCTTCTCAGGAAGTAGGTGAGGCCATTAGGTAGGGCTGCAGCGAGGGAGCCCATCCAGCTGCTTTTCAGGTGGTTGGTGGGGCCACTAGGCAGGCCTGCAGCAAGGAGGCTGACCAGCCACTTTTCAGATGGTGGGTAGGGCTGCTAGGCAAGCCTACAGAGAGGGATCTTGTCCAGCCACTTCTCAGACTGTTGGTAAGGTCAATAGGCAAACCTGCAGTGAGGGGCCCATATGGCTGCTTCTGGGTGGTAGGCAGGGCTGATAGTCCTGCACTTAAGTGACCTGTTCAGCCACTTCTGGGCCACGGGTAGGGCTATTAGGCAGGTCTTTGGTGAGGGGGCTGGTGCAGCTGCTTCTGGGACTGTTGGCAAGTGTGCTAGGTAGGATCGTTCAGTGCAGAACCTCCTTGGCTGCTTCTCCAGGAGGGGTGTATGCACTTTATTTCCACCAGCCTGAGGGCATATTTGTTAGGGTAGAGACCTGTGAACTGCTTTTCCTGGTTGGGGGGCTCAGGCACACACAAATCAGTCAGTTGGCAGGGCTGGGGGGTAAAGGGGGATGGTCTGCCTGTCTGATCTCTGGCTGGGAATGTGGGGGTGCATCAGTTCAGCAGGACTAGGATTTATTCCTAGACTGCGGAACTAGAGTCACAGCTGCTGTGAGTCCAGGCTTCAAGCTCCTTGAATCAGGGCATTGTAGGCTCTCTTGTGAATAAGCAGGGAAGAGGGCAGAGCCTTAAGACTAGGGAAGTGCCGGGGCTACTGGCCTCAGGGCAGGGTGCACTCTTGTAACAGTTGTAACAGTTCTTGGCTATTGTTTCAAGATGGTGCCATCCTGCACTGGCTTGGGTCATGAGGGTGGGGGACAGGGAGTGCACAGTTTGTGCTAGTGTTGTAAATTGATGCAGTGAGTGTATTCTAGGATGCTCCCCACATTTGGCTCCAGGCTTGTTCTGCCAAAGGATCTGTGGGCCTCTTTGGTGAGGATGGGGGTTTGTGTGGGTTCTCTGCCTACCTTTTTGCCACAAGGGAAAATTCTTCCTGTACCAATCCCAGTGTTTGTGATGTGGTGGCTGGGCTGTGTGCCTCTCCCTCTTCTCTTTGCCACCATCCTGGGTGTTTGTGATTCACAGGGATCTCACCAGCCTCCTGCTGCACTCCTATGCTCTCCCATAGATGCTCCTCTCAGTATTTAGCTGTTAGTTGTTCTGGTGCTTTTCTGTGGGAAGAATGGACACTGGGCACCTCTAGTCCAACATCTTGCCCTGCCCCGGTCTAGACTCTGAACTTTCTAACATGCCTTTTCACTCTCATGACTTAGCCTGCCATTTTCATCACTGTTTTTTAAACCTTCCTCCTGACTTACTCCTTGAAAAGATTCATCCAGTGGGGCATATTCTTTGGGTTTCCCTCATATATGGAGGCTTTCCTACTCATAAAAATATGAACATTGTAAATTGCCATGAAGGAAAAAAAAAAAAAAAGAAACAAAAATAGTGAAGAGTCAGAAAACATGAGAAATACAAACCCAAATCTAAAACCTACTTTGAAATTATTTGGTTTTAATACTCCCATAGCAGGGACATTTTTACAACTTGGGCTGGAAGCTCCAAGAAGCTAAAGTATTATGTAGTATTTTACCCAAACAGTCAAGAAGAAAAAAACTGAAGTTTCAGAAAAATATGACTTTGAACTGCTACAAATTTATCATACAGAAATAGAACAAAATATGGCCAACTAGGCCTAAAGAGGTAAAAACATCTTGAAATAAAATTAGGATGCAACTAAGAAAGAAAGTGAAAGTGGATATTAGGAAATATCTAGCAGTTTCTGCCGCATCTACAAAAATAACTTGTTTTATTGCTGATTTTAAAGTATAGGACAAAAATGTTAGCATAATGATGATTCTGAACTGTAGGTACTACTGGCTACAATAATGACTAGTTATTGGGTGACCAATGAACTTAATGTGAGTAACGAAACACATGGTGTATTTCACCTAATGGTAATTAAGAGAACCATATGACTATTTTGATTGTCTTTACTGTGTTTTACATTTGTAATAAAGAAAACGACTATAAGACACACACACACAAAATCTCTTAATGTTGGTCTCTTTCACAGAAGACACCAGGTTTTTTCTTTCCAAATTTTGTTTAATGCAGAAAGGAATTTAGCTCATAAACACTTATTTCTTCTTTTTCTCATTATGTCTTGTATTTGTCACCCAAGCTTGGATTTTGTGAATACTTGTTTTGACACCAGTGAATGATATTTAATATGGAAACATCCACCAGGAGAACATTACCCTTTTGCAGAACCATGAAAATTCTCATCCAAACCCAAAATGTACCTTTTTCTACTCTATTCCCATCTTACAGAGATTAAAAATATAGTCTGCAAAGCATAGGAAACAAAGATCTGTCTTCATGCAAATATCCTATATGCACTTATTTAAAATGAAACAAAGCTTTGAAAAGCAAAAACCCTTGGCTTTCCCTTTCCCTTTAAATATACTCTGATTTTAATGGAAACCAGTAATAGAGTATGATATTTCCCATACAACAGTAGGAACATATTCTGTGATAAAATATGGGGAAGGATCATTAGCGTAAGGGTTTATGTGTATTTTCTACATATCATTTACACGAAACACCTTATTTATTGTAAACAGCTATTAAAACTTGGAAGGAATATATGGAATTCATGAAGAATAGATAAGAATGGAAATTGGTGTTGCATTCTATCATTAATTTTTTATGTTCTTATTTAGTTCCTATTGTGTATGAAGCAATGTGCTGAGGGCGATTAGAGAAGTAATTATGAAATAGATATAGAGCCTGTCCTTCAAGGTGACCACAGTCTACCTGGGAATTAGAACAGGTGGAGTGGGGGTGGACGAGCATACAACCCTATCTGACAAACTTGTGAGTGTGCTGGGCATCTTTTTTTCAGAGGGATGGTGGAGATTTTGGGAAGTGAGATCATTTTATGAGGAAGACAGTAACCTAGTAAAGAAGCTGAACCTTGTGTGAATTACCAATCTAATAGTAATGTCTGCTGGGAGGAGAGAGCTTCAAGTGACACAGATTAATTAGTTGCTCAGACCACCATGTACTTATGTGTATAGATAAGCCATGTGTAGGCACCATAGGTAGTATTTTAGGTAAAATATTAGGGCCCAAGAACTAATTTGGTGGCCCTGTATCTGAGTGTAATACAAAAGGGGATTAAAGAGTTCCCTTTCAGATGGACATAGATCAGACAGCAGGTACTGCAAAGTTTCCAAGGTGGGTTCGTGTGTTAGCCAGTGGGAGGCAGAGAAGCAGTGGTGGAACAAAGGAGGAGCATCATGCATATGGTCAGTAAGGAGCTGTTGCGTGGTAGGTGACTAGATTGTCACCCTGGGATACTCTTTTGGGGTCAAGTATGTGTTTACAGAAAACGGTAAATATCTTAAAGGAGGTGTGGATTATGCTGTGGAAGTTCCATGAATGGGTAAAATACTAGTTAAGAGGAGAAATGAAAACCTCATGCAGAAGGTCCTGAGTGATATATAGAAATATGCAGAGATGGAAGTGCTTCAGGCACATGGAGGGAAAATCAGTGACTCTGGTTCTGATATGAAGGAAGAGCAATGGGAGAAAAAGCCAGTTTCTTGAGGGAGCTGTTATAAATGTAAGGCATTGTTAACATGGTCAAATGTTCCAGAAAGAAGAGAAAAAGGACTAAAAAGAGAGTACTAGATTTATCAACAAGAGAAAGACATACTGGTGAGAGCAGTGAAAATTGAAGAGTAATGTTCAGTGAAAATGTATAGACAATGTATTTTTGAAGAAAAGTCTAATGGCTTCTTACTTTTTTTCAATCCAAATAGTTATACATCGAGTTTCATGGTGGTAATGTAAACAGTATGGCTATATCTGACAACTGTAGTTCAGAGCAAGAACTTATGCCTCAATGCCAATGCTTTTCTTTCTGGATGATGCTCTTTATTCAAATGCAGTGGTGTATTAGATTCTTGTCATTCAGTAGTCATTGTCCCACTGTATTCATATAGCGAGGCAACATTTTAGTATCCTCTTTTTAGTGTCCATCTTTAATGATGACCTTGTAAATTTAACGATGTTTTAAAGGTAGCCACTAGAGGGCATTACTTATTTAAATAAAGGGGAGTTATAAACTGAAATTACTGTCTTATTAGCTTGAAAATAATATGTTCTGAAAAGGACCTAATCTGGTATTAAAAAAACTTGGTTACAGTTACAAGATTCAAGTTCTAATCTCAGTTCTTTCACTATCTTGCTTGTTTTGAGTCCATCTTCTATTAAATATATACTATTTTCTACCCCATAATATGCAAATTCCATAAAATGATATAAATACTTAATTTTTATTGATTATCTGTTTTGTTACAAAAATAAATGATATAAATGTTTTCAGTTTTCATTGTAGAGACATTTCACCTCTTTGGTTAAATTTACTCCTAGGCATTTCTTATTAACATGGAACTTTCACCTTGCACAGAAATGATGGATTTGACTGCCTTTCTTTACGAGTGACATCACCTCATGCTCTCATTTTAGTGATTTCAATATTCCACTTCTTCCACTAATGCAACCAACCCAGCTGATCAAAGACAAATAAGCATTAGATATATAAAATAAATATCTAAAGACAGCTTTTTCATGTTTCCCTGGAGATAAAATCTTCTCTATTAATTATTGTCGCTGAAAGTAAAACGTTACCTTTATTAATTTAGGTGGAATCCAGAGAGAATAGAAAGATTGGTCATTTATTTGTAAAGTTCTGCTTTCCAGTTCAGTTATTGACTTTTCTAATGAGGGAAATGGGCCTAGGTGTTTGCAGGGTCAGGTACAACAGTGAGCTCTGACTGAGGGCTGGAGTGGGAAAACACTGTAATGAGAACCGAGAATCTGCAGTCACCTCTTTATTATATGATCTCCTATATTCTGCTGAACTATTCCTCAGGCCACTAAGGGACTATCAGGCCTCATCTATATACAGTATCTGTTGTGTGCTTATATCTAATATATGTGGCAATATACCGCCCAGCTCCCCAGCTGCAGATCAGAAAATTGATATGTTCCAGATTTGAAAAATAGAGTAGCATCCTGACTGCTAGATCCAACTTTGTTTCTTCTCAGGCAATTTTGTAATAAATCAATTATTTGAGCATACTTAACTTGTTCAAATGGAAAAGTAATATGATTTCAGTAAATTTAACTATTGAATTTCTGTTTCCATTTATTTCCCTCTAAAATAACCTTGTTAAAAATATCATTTTATATTGAAAATTGCATTTTTGTATTTTAATCTGAAGCCGTTACTCACTAAACAGGTCAGCTGAAAAGAAAATAGGTTGGTCTAAGTTTCTGTATTACGAAGTGTTTTATTCATCAACCACATTTCAATTCTAGTAAACGCCATTTTCTAAACAAAGTTATTTGTAGGGATAAGCTTTGCTGGAGGGCATACTGGGGTTTCCTTACATCAACATGTGTTTCACCTTTACTCAATGATGATAATAAAAAAGATTTCTATCAAAACTCTGGTCAACTCTTTGTTTCACTTTTAGTTCAATTGTGGAGTCCATTCCTATCTAGCTTGACTGCAAATAATAAGGCAGTTTATTTAATATTGAGAATTTAGCACCAAACTCTTTTTATGTTCATGTCTAAAAACATCTTAGATTATTTTCTGATAGTCTATCACACATCCAGCCTGATGCTAGGAAAAATTCTGATCATGGATGTTGGTCTGTTTAGTCTGTGGAGATTTTGATTCAAAGTCACACTCATCATCTTTAGTCTTGTGTAACCAATTAATGATGGCTTGCTATTTGCAGTTTTCACTTTAGTTTAGTAGAACATTATTTTAAAATGCTTGATGCTTTTAAAAATACTCTTGAATTTTTTTTACACAGGCACTTTGTAAAGTGAATGTTCTTATCTAGCATGTAATTATGCCATATAGCTTTCAAATAGTACAACACTTAAGTGACTATTTAATAACACAGTAGCAATATACTATTATGCACTTCTTGCTTACCTTGTAGTTAGAGTGTAATTATTTATGTTTAAGGTGAAGAGCAGCACTTACCCTCATGCATAAGCAGCTTCATAATAGAGCACAGAAGAGTTATTCCCCTGTCACAGCCCTAATCAGCATATGGCTCTTTTTAAAACCTGCAACCCAATTCACAGATCAATATGCCAATTAGGCTTCAAAGAAAATGAAGAGTTGGCCTAATTTCTTGGTTTCCTGATGTCTTAACTGAATTTTAGAAATTCATCAATATTAGTAGTTTGTAAAATAATTTGCAACTATCATTCCATTTTTCTTTCTGTCTCTCTGTGGCTTTATCAGCTATCTGATTATCGAATTTTATATTACTTACGTTGTATTTAACTTTAACAAAATATGCTCATGCCTGAAAGGGAAAGAAAATTATTTTCATTAAGGCCACTTAGAATGTGATAGCCAAATAAATAAATTTTAATGGAGCACCAATGATTTCCTTAATCAAGCAAACTCCTCCAGATAAGTCTTTCTGTAATGTCAAGGTAAGACTTGGAAGGGAGGAATTGCTCAAGATTTCTTTTCCTTTCATTTCTCAAGTTCTTTATCTTGACTTTACATACATAATCAGCTTTTGGTTGTCTATGAATATTAGTTGGAATTTAATCAGAAGAATGAAAGACTTTGGGATAGTCTCCATGCTCTTGTTTTCTAACTCTACCATTGATCACCCATTAAGATGGGGCCACTGACAATAGGGAAATATCAGCAGGAAGAGGGACAAGGAAATTACAAATTCTTTGATGTCTAAGGGTACCTTGAGCTAGCTGGAACTATGAATAGTGAGCTACTAATCATTCTGCTACTCAAGCGTTGTCTAAGTGATCATATTCCAGAGAGACCTTAGAGAGAATTTCTGTGCTGAGTGTGATGTTGAACTATCAGATATAAATAATGATATCTTATTATTGTACAACTAGTTACATTTTTCAAGATACTTCTGCATGCTTTTCTTGTTTGATTTTATAAATATGTGGGGAAGATTTACATAGTAGGAATTATATTTATTTCTACCTTTGAAGAGCCTGAGGGTTAGACAGGTTAGATGATAAGCTCAAGGCCAATAACAGATGATGAGAATGATACTGAGATTCCAATCTTCCAATTACTGTTGCTACTACTTCTCTCAGCTGCTGTT
The DNA here is from genome assembly GCF_000696425.1 of Galeopterus variegatus. Classification (NCBI taxonomy): domain Eukaryota; kingdom Metazoa; phylum Chordata; class Mammalia; order Dermoptera; family Cynocephalidae; genus Galeopterus; species Galeopterus variegatus. The sequence goes on along the minus strand of NW_007730859.1, from coordinate 155,204 downwards.
TAACACATGCTTTTCTTGTGTCAGGATATGTGCTTTAGAAATGCATTTCATTGAATCTTCTCAACAGCCCTTTGAGGGAGTATTCTTTTATTTTACAAAATCCAGTGCTCTCTCCAACAGTTTCCTTGAAAAGCTAAAAGTTGATAGAATGGTTATAAATGTTGTCAGTTTACCATTACTTTTTCTTACTTTTTAAATGTTGAGTTGATAAATCTAGCTCCCTTTCTTTACTTTGAGATCAATTCAATCTCTTATTATTATTTTTTAAATTACAGGCTTTTTTTATTCATTTCTATTCCCTTCTTAATAATAGGTCTTAGAGCTCACTTTGTATACATTCCCTAATCTTGTTCTAAACCAGTTGGAGGAAAGACAGATAGATGATTCTCTACACCACAGAATGTTATATAGATAAATTACACACCCCAGAACACACTGGTGACATGCTGTCCTCTCCACAAAGACAGAAGTTACTGGGGTTAGAGACAGAACAGAAATATATTGTTTATGTGCCAAAGGATATATTTACAATGTAATGGCTTGTAGATCTCAGTGAAATACTTAAAAAAAAGACATGACAAATTTACTTTCTTGTTTACTTCTACAGTATTTTGTTATGTTAACAAACACCTCTCAATGGCACAATGGTGTGCATGGTAAGGGGCCAATGCATTGAATCACTGTTCCATGAGAGACTAATTCATGCAATTTCCAGCCAAATTGCAGCCTTCCTCCCTCACCAAAAAAAAAAAAAAAAAAAAAAAAAGAAGAAGAAAAATTATTCTCCAAAATATGAGACCTGCATTTGAACATGATAGCAAAAACATTTATATTCTGGGTTACAATAACAGAAAAAAATGAATTTGCTTTGTGATTCCAAGCAAGTAACCTAGGTTCTTAAAATTCTAAAGCTGTTTTAAAGTTGAATGTGTTATGATGATTTATTATATGGGATGGTAATAATGCTTAGATTTTCCCCTGATCATCTTGTAACTGTAAGATTTTCATTTTTGAAATGAATAAAATTTTCCTTATTAATCACAGTCAAGAAACATATGTTTTAAATATCAAAGACAAAATTTGCTGCAATTAGTAATTAATCATTATCCATCTGTTTCTAACTTTCTGATTCTAAAAAATTATGTTCTTAATTTTGTCAAATAAACACGATGCCTTGATCAGAAGTGTTAAACATGAAAACACTTACTGAACTTGGCTTTCTGGCTGTGAATTGAAGAATGATTAATTAGACACACTAGAAGTCAAAATCGGTGTATCTATTACGAACCATAAATAACTAAAGACAAGATTTTAGGAATTTGAAGAAATGATTCACTTTCAAAATGTATTTCTAGAAATAGAAGTGTAATAAGAATTTATGTGTTTGGTGAGTATTTCTCCTCAGCTTTAAGCAGAAGTGGTCAGAAGACTGTGGTGCAAACTCAACTAAATAGACTTATGTGTCTTTTTTCCAGTTTACCTAGAAAGGAGAATAGTTGGACTCAGCCATATTTTAGTGAAAATAATTTTTTTGGAAAATATTTCTCGGCCCAAATAATTAGACTTTTCTCTTTTTTTCTGTTTTTTTTTCAATATTTCTGCAGTTTAATTACACTTCCCTCTTCCTTATTCTGTACTCCAATTCCCATTTTATAAGTCAGTGACAATATCAACAAATTAAAATAAAGTTTTTCTCCTCTCATCTTCCTTCCTGCAATAGAAATAAATAAATATTATTTGTAGAACCTTCTACAATAGAGATTACTATGGCATATTCATATTTTTGGGCTTTCAAGAAGCTCAAAATTCACATATAACTTGATTATTATACAACATATATATGTATCAAGACATCAGATTGTACCCCATAAGTATGTATAATTACAATATGTCAATTAAAATTTTTAAAAAGTACAAAAATCCTTATAATATATCATCCATATATGCTATAGGAAAAATTGTGCTCAGTGTCAAAATAGAGATACAAGTAAAGTACAATGGAAATTCAGGAAAAAGATTTATTTGAACTAATGGATGTGAGAAAAAGTGGCATTTGAACTGTTGAGGAATGGAGAGGATTTGGAGGAAGAACCTTTCAGCTAAGATAATAGCTTAATAAAAGCTACACGGAGCTATTAAAGTGTAGATCAAAGGAATGTGTTTGTTCAGTGGCAAATAGTTGTTAAAAAGACTGACTCCATATTGTAGGGCTTTGAATTCCAGGTTCATGAGATTGTATTTTATTTTGTGTTGATTGGGAAACCAGGTAAGAATTTTGAACAGGAAATCCATACATTATTGTTTTAAGAACATGACTGTTGGTAGCAATGCACAGCATGAATCAGAAGGAGGGAGATTAGAGATATAAAGACTGACTGCAAGGTTGTTACTATAGTTCAGATGAGAAAGAGTGGGAGCATAGACTTCAGCAGAAAAGATAAAAATGGAATGAAGACACAGCTCCATTAGAGAAAAGACACAGAAACTCGTTTGATGTGGTTGGGAACCTCAGTCTTTCAGAGGATGGCGATGGCTTTAGCCAATGCAGGAAGATGAGGAGAGGACGACACGTGATGAAGACAGGACACTGAGAGTAGAGACTGAGAAACGGTGGACAACTTTGGATATGATGATCTATTTCATATGGTCTAATGTATATTAATCCTTTAGGATGAACTATTTCTACTGTTATCATCTACAGCATTAATAGAAATAGGTTTGATTGTGATTCATAAGACTGGTGGTTTTACTTGTTTTACCAAATTTGTTTTATTTTATTTGTTTTACCACTCACATTTGAGCTGTTGAGTTGAGGTGAAAATCTGGGTACATGAACTTTATAGAAAATGATACCATAGAAATGTTAAGAGATAGTAAAAGCCACAAGGAAAGAATATTTCTGACAATCCTCATAATTGTAATCTTAAGTGTTTTGTTCACAGTGTTGTACTTGTTGCCCGCATGGTATGTTTCTACAGGTTGTTTTTATTCCCGTGGTATCCAGAGTGTAACAAGTAGCAGAAGAGTAAACTAGAGTATGATTCATGGGAAGGAAAAAGAGAAAGCCTGCGTTATTTTAGGCTGGTCACAGGCATCTCTGGGACTTGATTTTTCTCTGTGCTGGCATACTTAGAAGTCGGTTTGTTAAATGGTACTGGTGAGAAATGAAATGCTTATACATATATATTATACATGTATTTATGTGTGTGTATATGTGTGTATATATATGTATATATGAATTTACTTGGTATCTTTTGCATATTACCACATTAGTGAAACAGGTGCATTCATTGAAATCTAGAGGTCAAGCCCAAGCCAAAGAAAAATGTCTTTATTGAAGTTAAGTAAGTAATTGCATTCTGTTAATCTAGGGCTTTTATTTCTCCTCCATCTTTCAAGTCTCTTTTCATTCAAATATTCTACCTTCTTAGCACTGCCTTCAAGTAAACTTGAAAGGAAAAACATCAAACAAGAGCAGTCTATTTTGTTATTTTTTTATTTTTCTGTAGAAGATTTGTCAGTGGAAGCAACGGGGGCTTTAGGCTGAGTTTTCTTTTCACTTCTTATTGTGATCAGTGATGTTGTCTTTGGTGTCTATTAGTATATATGGTCCACAGGTAAGAGCAAAAGTCTCACCTGAGGTGTTTTCTTTTTTTGGTCCTTCTTTTCTTTTTTTCTTTTAACATTCATTTGTACATATTTTGGGGATATATACTACACAATGATTCACTTGGGGTAGGTAGCATAGTTTTGTACCTGTTAGTCCACCATTTCTCCTCCCCCTAACCCCTCCCCCTCTCAGCCTCTGGTAACTGTTATTCTACTTTGTACTTCTATAATAACCACTTCTTCTTTTCTTCAATATTCCACATATGAGTGAGATCATGTGGTGTTTGTCTTCTGTGCCTGACTTACTTCACTTAACATGATGGTTTCCAGTTCCATCCATGTTGCTGCAAATGGTAGGGTATCATTTCTTTTTATAGCTGAAAAGTATTCCATTGTGTACTTATACCACAGTTTTTTATCCATTCATCCACTGATGGGCATTTAGGTTGATTCCATCTCTTAGCTACTGTTAATAGTGCTGCAATGAATATGGGAGTGCAGGTGTCTTTTTGATATATTCATTTCATTGCCTTTGGGTATATACCCAGTAGTGAGTGGGATAGCTGGGTCATAAGGTAGATCTGTTTTTAGCTCTCTAAGCGACCTCCATATAGGTTTTCTACAATGGCTGTACAATTTACATTACAGATTTATACCAATAACGTAGGAAGGTTCACTTTTCTACACATCCTTGCCAGCATTTATTTTCTGTCTTAATAACAGCCATTCTAACGGGTGAGATGCTATCTAGTTGTGGTTTTAATTTGCATTTCCCTGATGATTAGTGATTTTGAGCATTTTTTCATGTGCTTGTTGGCTGTTTGCTGTCTTCTTTTTAGGAATGTCTGTTCCTGAAAAGGGCAAGGTTCTTTGCCCATTTTTTAATTGGGTTATTTAATTTTTTGCTGTTGAGTTGTTTGAGTTCCTTATGTATTCTGGGTATTCATCCCTTGTCTGATGTATAGTTTGCAAAAACTTTCTCCCATTCTATAGGTTGTCTCTTCACTTTGTTTATAGTGTCCCTTGCTGTGCAGAAGCTGTTCAGTTTGATGTAGTCCCACGTGTGTATTTTTTGCTTTAGTTGCCTGTGTCTTTGTAGTCTCACTCAAAAAAGTGTCACCCACTTTCAGTCATGTAGTGTTTCCCTTATGTTTTCTTCTAGAAGTTTCATAGTTTGGGGTCTTAAATTTAGGTCTTGAATCCATTTTGAGTTGATTTTTTCATATAGGGAGAGATAGGGGTCTAGTTTCAATCTTTTGCATGTGGATATCCAGTTTTCCCAGTACCGTTTATTGAAGAGGCTCTCCTTTCCCCACTGTATATTCCTGTCACTTTTGTTGGAAATAAGTTGGCTGTATGTGTGTGTATTTGTTTCTAAGCTCTCTATTCTGTTTCATTGGTCTATTTGTCTATTCTATGACAGTACCAGGCTGTTTTGGTTACTGTAACTTTATGGCATATTTTGAAGGCAGGAAGTGTGATGTCTTAGAGCTCACTTTCTTTTTGTTCAAGATTGCTTTCACTATAAAGGGTCTTTTGTGGTTCCATACAAAATTTAAGATTGTTTTTTCCATTTCTGTGAAGAATGTCATTGGTATTTTCTTAGGGATTGCATTGAATGTGTAGATTGCTGTGGGTAATATGGACATTTTGGTAATGTTAATTCTTCCTACACCTGAACATGGGATATCTTTCCATTTACTTGTGTCTTCTTCAGTTTCTTTCACCAATGTTTTACAGTTTTGATTGTAGAGGTATTTCACCTCTTTGGTTAAATTTACTCCTAAGTATTTTATTATTATTATTTTTTTTTGGTAGCTAATGTGAGTGGGATTACTTTCATGATTTCTTCTTCAGTTATTTCATTATTGGCATTTGGAGAGCTTACTGATTTTTGCATGTCAATTTTGTATCCTGCCACTTTACTGAATTCATTTATCAGTTCTAGTAACTTTTTGATGGAGTCTTTAGGGTTTTCTATGTGTGGGATCATGTCATCTGCAAATAGGGATAGTGTGACTTCCTCATTTCCAAAATGGGTGCCATTTATTGCTTTCTCTTGCCATATTGTGCTGGTTAGAACTTCCAGTATTATTTTGAATAAGAGTAGGGAAAGTGAGCATATTGTCTTTTTCCAGATCTTAGGGGAAAACACCTTTACTTTTTGTCCATTCAATATGATATTAGCTGTGGTTTTTCATATATGGCCTTCATTGTGTTGAGGTACATTCCTTCTATACCTAATTTGTTGAGTGTTTTTATCATGAAGCAATGTTGGATTTTATCAAATGCTTTTTCTGCATCTATTGAAATGATCATATGGTTTTTTCCCCTTCATTCTGTTGATGTGATGTATCACATTTATTAACTTGCATATGTTGAACCATCCTTGCATCCCTGCCATGAATCCCACTTGATTCCAGTGAATGATCTTTTTAACATCGTTGGATTCTGTTTGCTAGTATTTTATTGACAATCTTTGCATCTGTGTTCATTAGGGATATTGGTCTGAAGTTTTCTTTTTTGTGTGTGTCTTTATCTGGTTTTGGTGTGAGGTTAATGTTGGTCTCGTGGAATGAGTTTGGAAGTATTCCCTCCTCTTCAATTTCAGGAAAAATTTGAGAATTATTGGTAATAGTTCTTTCAGTGTTTGGTAGAATTCAGCAGTGAAGCCATCTGGCCCTGGGATTTTCTTTGTTGGGAGAATTTTTATTACTACTTCAATCTCATTACTTGTTATTTGTCTGTTTAGGCTTTCTAGTTCTTCATGAATCAACTTTAGTAAGTTTTATATGTCCAGGAATTTATCCATTTCTTCTAGGTTTTGCAGTTTGCTCACTTAGAGTTCTTCGTAGTAGTATCTTGTGATCCTTTGTAATTCTGTGATATCAGTTGCAATGTCTCCTTTTTCATTTCTGATTTTATTTATCTGAATGCTCTCTCTTTTTTCTTCAACAGTCTAGCTAAAGGTTTATCAATTTTGTTTATCTTTTGAAAAACCAACTCTTTGTGTCATTGATCTTTTTTATTGTTTTTTATATCTCTAATTCTTTTATTTCTGTTCTTTGTTATTTCTCTCCTTCTACTGATTTCGAGTTTAGTTTACTCTTGTTTTTCCAGATCACTGAGGTGTAATATTAGATTGTTTATTTGAAATCTTTCTTTATTTTTGATGTAGGCATTTATTGCTGTGAATTTCTCCTTCAGAACTGCTTTTGCTGCATCCCATAGGTTCTGAGGTGCTGTGTTTTCATTTTCATTTGTGTCTAGGAATTTAAAAATTTTCTTTTTGATTTCTTCTTTTGCCCATTCATTGTTGAGGAGCATTTTGCTTAATTTCCATATGTTTGTACAGTTTTTAGTGTCCCTTTTGTTGTTGATTTCTAGTTTTATTTCATTGTGGTCAAACAAGGTAGTCAACATAGTTCCAATTTTTAAAAATTTGTTGAGACTTGTTTTGTGACCTAACATATGGTCTATTCTAGAGAATGTTCTATGTGCTGCTGAGAGAATGTGTATTCTGAAGCTGTTGAATGAAATGCTCTATATATGTCTGTAATGTCCAATTGGCCTAGAATAGAGAGTAATCCTGATGTTTCCTCTTTAATTTTCTGTCTGGATAATCTGTACTTTGCTAAAACTGGGGTGTTAAAGTTCCCAAATATTATCGTGTTGGAGTCTATTTCTCCCATTACATCTAATAATAATTGCCTTATGTAACTGTGTGCTCTGGAGTTGGGTGAATATATATTTAGAATTGTTATGTCCTCTTGTTGAGTTGATCCCTTTAACATTCTATAATGACCTATCTTATCTTTTTTTACTTTCTTTGGCTTGAAGTCTATTTTATCTAACATAAGTATAGCTACTCTTGCTCTTTTTTGGTTTCCTCTTGCATGAAATATCTTTTTCCATCCTTTCACTTTCAGATGGTGTGTGTCTTCATAGGTCAAGTGAGTTTCTTGTGGGCAACATATTGTTGATTCTTGTTTTATAACTCATTGAACCTCTATGTGTCTTTTAGTTGGAACATTTAATCCATTTGCATTTAGAGATATTATTGATATGTAGGGACTTGTTACTGCCTTTTGCTCCTTTTTTTCTGGCTGTTTTTTTGATTTTTTTTTTCTTTTTACCAATCTTACTGTCTTCCTTTGTGATTGAGTGCATTTTGATTTCTCACTATTTATTTTTATTATGTCTCTTCTAAGTTTTTGTTTTATAGTTACCAAGAGGCTTAAAAAAATATGTTATAGTTATAACAGATTATTTTAGACTAGTAACAACTTAACATCTAAGAATAAAGAATAAAGAATAAAGAAAAATACAAAGTAAGCTCTGTGCTTTGGCATCATCCCTTCCCACCATTTTTGGACATTTTTTTTTTCATGTTATATCTTTTGATATTGCCTATCTCTTATATGGTTGTTGTATATTTTAGTATCTTGTTTGGTTTGTCCTTTGCATTCATACTAAGATGTAAATGGCTTATTCACTATCCTTAAAAACAATGGAGTATTCTGAGGTTGTCTGTGAACTTTACTAGTGAGTTATGTACCTTCAAGTGTTTTGTTGCACTCCTTAGCATGATCTTCTTTCAGACTGAAGAATTCCCTTTAGCATTTTTTTGTAATGCAGGTCTATTGTTGATGATATCCCTTAGATTTTGTTTATCTGTAAAAGACTTTATTTCTCTTTCATATTTGAAGGTTAGATTTGCTGGATAGAGAATTCTTGGCTGACAGCCTTTTTTCTTCAGCACCTGACTATATCATCCTATTCTCTTATGGCCTGTATGGTTTCTGCAGAGAAATCCACTGAGAGATGTATTTGGGCTTCATTGAATGTTATATGTTTTTTTTCTCTTGCTGCTTTCAGTATTTTTTCTTTGTCTTTGGTTTTTGATATTTTGATTATGATGTGCTTTGGGGCATTCTTCCTTGGATTGAATTTGATTGGTGACCTGCGAGCTTCCTGTACCTGAATGCTGTCATTTTTCTCCACACCTGGGAAATTTCCATCCATTATTTTCTTGAATATGCTTTCTACATTTCTTCCTTTTCTCTCTCCTTTGGGTATGCCAGTTATGCGGAGGTTATTTCACTTTTGGCAGTCTCATATTCACTGTATTTCTGTTCCATTTTTTTAATTCTTTTTTCTTTTTTCTTTTCTGATTAGATAACGTCATATGTTGTATCCTTGAAATCACTGATTCTTTCCTCTGATACAGTCTGCTGTTGGGGATTTCTATCTAGGTTTTCAAATCAGATAATATATTCTTTATTTCTAGAATTTCTATTTTTTTTTTTTTTTTAGTTGTTTCAGTTCCTTCGTCAAGTTTCTCTTTCTGCTTCTGGATTTCTGGATTGTTTTCCAGATATCATTTAATCTTCTACCTGTATTTTCTTGTGACTCCCTGAACATTCTTAAGAGGGTTATTTTGAATTCTGTGTCACACATTTCATAAATCCACTGTTCCTCTGGGTCCTTTGCTGATGCTTCATTTGTTTTCTTTGTTGGAGTCATATCTCTCTGTTGTTTCTTGATCTTTGTGTCTTTATGTTGATTCCTGGGCATTTGAGGAGACTGCTACCTCTTCATGATTTTTTAGCTGTTCTTGGGTGGTTTAGACCTTTGCTTGTTAATATCAGAGCTTTGTCTTTGGGTCTCTGGTCTGTGGTTTTGGCTAATTCCAAAATTATGGGAACTTCTTGTGGAGACCAGCACTTCAGCTCTGTGGTTGTGCTAAATTTTAGATGCTTTGTTGGTAATTCTATGGGGAGAGTTTTTTTTTTTTTGTGGACTGGATTTTAATTGTTGTCCTTTTAACCACTTTTGGGTCTTGTGAGGTCAGATACACTTGGGCTATGTGGAAATTCTGTCCTGAGTCTGAGTCTTTCCAGCAAACTCTGCCCCCTACAATTCTATTGCTCTTACCAGTCTCCACTGGGTGGGCCTGTGCCTATATGAAGCCTGGTGAGCTAGCCTCCCTCCCATACTACAAATGCTTCCTGTGTGATGGGCCATGTGTGGGTCCCTCTCAGTGACTTACAAGCCTCTGGGTAGTTCCTTTCTTCAGTGAGCTGTGGCCGTTGGTCCTAAGTGGGTCCATGGGAATGCTGTCAGTGTCTCTCTGGCCTGGAGCCTGGTATGGTGTGCTCTGAGGCTCTCTTCTTCCCCACAGACTCCAGGCTACTTCACACAAAGGGCTGAGCTGTGGCTTTTGATGGTTCCTGCTCTGTGTGCTACACTTCTTCCTGCTTCTCACAGGGTGGGCCCTCAAGTAGCTGGTGCTTGCAATGGTCAGAGAGGTTTCTTCTTCCTCTTGCCATGGCTTCCCCCACCTTCACAAACTTTGTGGGTCTCTCCTCTTCTTCCTCCAAGCTCCATTGGTTCCAGTTTGGCAGTCTTTGCTTTTTAATAAATGTAAAATGGTCTCTTGTCGGGGAGAGTGATGCTGAGGACCATCTATTCTGCCATCCCAATGATGTCACCTCCCTTAGCCGAGTTCTTAACATGTAACTAAACATGTTACTTCTCTAGCAGTACCTACAATTAGTTTTTATTTTTATATAAATAGATTAAGATTATTTTCTGGCTTCATTAACCCTTCATGGGACTTAGTGCCCTTCCCCATTACCACAAATGTTTCAGAATTATCACTTTCTTTGTTTTTGCTTTGATAGCAGATTAATATATTTATAATTTTAATAAAATCCAGACTCGTGAGGTAGATAAATTAGTGCCAGTCTTTTCATTCTATTTGGTTTTTTTTTTTTTTTTTTTTTGTAGTGGGAAAAGTATGTGGTATTTTTACTAGTACGGTTAAAATAATGTTTGCAAACCTATTACAAAAGCTTTTAATTTATTCAGTAATCAGATAGCTTTGTGTGGAAGGGAATGAGGACTGGCCTATGGTAGCCCTGAAATGCCTCCGATGCCAAATGGAGCAGCACTCTTTGGGTTCTCTTTCTGGAGCCCTGCTCTCAGGAAGCCTTTCAGGTGTAATTTTCATGCCAAACTTCAGATGGGAAAGTCATTCATCTACCTTTTCATTTTCCTGTCTTGATCATAAGCAAATTCAGTAGGTCATCTTTCTATTTGTCCCCTGTAAGTTCTATTAGCAAAAAACTGAAAAAAGATAAAATAAAAAATAAAAAGAAATTAACATTATCAATGTTTCTAATTATTTACTACAAGAGCTTCATTATTTTCTCAGGACAATTTGGAATTCAAATTCCATTAAATTCGGGAAATATCTCTACTTTTTTGGGGAGTATTGTTTTTTCTTGGATTAAATAGGGGTATATATATGAATTTTTATTTTTGTTCTTCAGTCCAAAAAGAAAAAAAAGGCTCAATGATTTTTGATATGAGCTAAATACAGTCAGCAGCGGGAACTGAAGTGAGAGTCAGGGTGCTTCTTGTTCTGCCAGAATTTGTTAAGTAAGAAGCAATTATGTTGTTGAAACAGAAGATTTTACAGGTAATGTGGAAGGCTGACATCAGGTTGAAATCTGCGATATCCCTGGTAGATAATGAAAGCACAATATTAGCTTTTTCAAAGAAATTTCAAAGACATCTAGATGTGGGTTTCTTCCAGAAGTGCTATAACATTTGACAGGTAAGACTCCAGTATCTTATGATCAGGGAAGGATGGATTTGTGCTTGTCAGTGTATGCCCCATCTATAAGAGGTCATGGAATTGCAAAGCAGAGTCTCTGAAAAGGGAGGAGGAATCTTACATAGAGTTGAACAAGTTCACTAAAGAGTGTAAGTACACCAACTCTTTTAAAAGTAGAAGAGCTTCTTTTATACAGCAAGATGGTGTATAACTTCTGCAAGCACTTGGCAAGTCCCACACTGGTATAGACTAAACAAACTTATGACTGAAGAAAATGGGGCTGTGGTAGAAGAAAGATAAAAATAAAATTGCCTCAGACTAATGATTTACAAGAAGCAAGAAGTCAGTCCAACCTGGAATCTCTTTTTCTTAAAAACTCTTTTCTTATTAAAGAGAAAAACTACACATAAATTGTTTTATATTTGGCATTTAACTTTTAAAAAATATAAATTATAAAAGAGCCCACAAATCTTTGACATGCTAAATCAAATATTAATAATATACACAATAAAAAACGTTTATATGCTATATTTGGATGTAATCATTAAATTTAAAAAAAAGTGCCAAGGAGGATGATTGAAATGAAAGAGAAGTCATTCTAATATTTGAATAAATACACCAAAATTCCAAATCAAATTTGTAAAGAAAAGGTGCCAGCTTTGATTTATAAACTAGTGTCTTACAAAGGTTCAAAAAGGGTGGGCCTACTTTTTAAGTGTTTTAAAATGTGTGAATTTGACACAGTGCTGGTCAACGCAGAGGGTTGTTGGACAGGCTAGAAATTTGCAAAGACACATGCCAACTCACTCAAATGTTCCCCATGTCACACCCCTACACTTTTTATTCTTATGTTGGTCATTAGCCTGGACTGTCTCTGCCTCATGAATGTTTGTTTTGTTTATGTCACCTCTATGAAACTTTCCTGCAGAAATCAATTGCTCCTTCTCCAGTACTTCCAGTTATACTTTCTGCCCTGAACCCTAGTTTTTAATGTATGTACTTGTCTGTCTCTTCCACAGATGGTAAGTTCCAAGGCAGGAAGTTTTACCCCAACTTGAATCACTTATTTCTAGTAGCAACTAGTACATGTCTTAACACATGGCAAACACTAGATAAATATTTGTTGAATGAATAAACATGAAGGGAAATTACACAATTAATCAACTGGATGTAAACACATTAAAAACATATGAAGTTCTTACTGGAAATAATTATCTTGTCATCCTGCCCATGAAATGATATTTAGCATGCCCCTAGGTGTAGATGTTGCTATACTGAGTTGCTGAGTCTGATTAGTATATCAATTATACTTTAATTTTGTGAAATATGACCAAGGTATGTCTTAATGCATAATTGGAATTGAATTCTTACAACCTGTTATGAAACAGAACATTGGATTCATATCTCAGTTTAAATGCGAGGGCTTCATGATCTAATAAGTGGACTTGGTCAGAGTGTTCTCAACCCCTCTGGTAGGACAGAACACAGAAGAGGTCATTATGGCACTGTTGTAGGACACCTCAGAAATGTGGGAGTTTTCATTTTGGGCTAATTACATGTGTCTTTTTGTCAGGTGAATATGTTTAATCTGTAGTTTTGAGGTACCTGAAAGCAAAAATCTGAAAAGGAAAAAGCAATTCAATTTAGATTTTTTTCTATTTGAATACTCCTCCATTTATCAATATCAATGTATCCTCATTCTGTCATCTCTAGTCACTGACAGTAGAGCTCCAGAGGACAGAATATAAATTAGTTCCTCAAATACATTACCTTTTACTTTTACTGAACCTCAACTCTCTAATGACATGAAGCCATCTATTCTCACTGATGCCTCTCCATCAGCAAAACCACACATCATTTGAAGTGATGCTTCATCATTTTGAATATGCTTCACCACTTTTGGTCATGTTACTTCTACAATGACAAACTTTGGAATACAATGGTAGCTTACATTTATTGAGTGGAGACTATATATCAGACCCTGATATATTCATTTATGGACTCTTACAAAGTCCTATTTACCCTAGCTCCAGAATTAGTAAAGTGGAACTAGGATTTGATCCCTGCAGTCTGACTACAGAACCTGTCTATAATGCCTGTCAGTGAATTGTCTTCATGTGATTTAAACTTTCCTGCCTAACACTTCTCCCAGCATCTTGCTGCTCCTGCTTGTAGCCTTCAGCATGACATCTACCCCCTTGCTTCCTCTCTTTCTCTCTTCTTTTCCATTCTGTTTCACTTGGCATGGAATCATTGGCCATCCAGTGAAAATGTGCACTCCCCTTCACCCAACTTCAGTGCAACTGTCTGCACCCCTGAACTTTTTTTCTCTCTCTGGTCATTCTCCAAATCTAGGCAACCTACAATTTCTTCAATTTCCCTTTTTAAGGAGCCAGCCCTTGATCACAAAATTTTGTTCAATGAATACACTATGAATTCAAGCTCTCTAGTCTTACCTAGGTCCTTGCTATTGTTTAATAAACTGTTCATTCAGTCCCTTAATTACACCCATTACCTCCCTTAGTGAAAATATGCCTAAACTTTTCCACATTCCTTAAGTCCTCAACATCCCCTCTCATATTCAGTAAATGAACTCAATTCCTATTTTATTGAGAAATTTGTGTATGCTCCTCTCCTCTTAGCCCCACAATTTTTGTATCTCTTTACATTTTCTCTTTTTTCCCCTGTCTCAGAGGAAGAAAGATTCTTCCATTTTAGGGTTGACTTCTTTACCTGTGCTTTTGGTCTATTCTCATGTGGGCTCTTCTAGGAAGTTTTCTGTCAATTGCTCTCTCCTGGTTTTTCCTCTTCCAATTCTATTCTTACTAATGCCTGGTCCTTTGCAAAATAATTCATTTGTGTAACTTTTACTCCAGGAACAAAGCAGAACAGGACACTTCTACACCTTAATACTTTACACCTTAAGTTACTTGTCTCATCTCTTGCTTTCACTTCCCAGACAATTTCTTGAAAGAGTAGTTTACCCTCAGTGCCTCTACTTAATATCATTTCTGTGGCTACTATGTCATGAAACTTAGAGTAATTGTCCCAAGGCATTCACTCCACATCCCGTTTTCCCTAAATCTCATTCTGATCCCTGTTTAGCCTTTAAATAGTGTCCTGACAAGTTGTAGAGAGCTCTAGCTCATTTTTTCTGTCTTATATGCATGGGAGAAGACAGAATAGAAAAGAAGAGCACCAAGCAATGCTGAAGGAAGGGCCATTAGAGGAGTCTCTCAAATGCATATGGCTTACACAAAAGTAAGGACTTTTAACACCTCCAAAACCTTTTCACTAGCACTGAGGACCAACCGTATCTCAGCCTTCACACTAAGTAATGAAGGGAGTGGGGACCTGAGCTCCCTCTTTAGATGGAAGAGTGCTACTGGTTTTAGGGTTGTTCTAAACCTAACTACTCCTAGGCATTCATGGATTATTGCCTAAGAATCCACTTGAAGGCCTATTAGATGACTTGAAATTATGCCAGCTCCCAGGGCTTCTACTGTTTAGGCATACATATCTGAAACAGCATGGGTAGGCAGTCCATCTGGAATTCTGAAGGATATAGGCATATGTGCAAAGTATGGTAAAGACCATGATTCATGGCTTTGAATTCTATATGGCTAGTATTGTCTTCATTTTATTCCAGACACCTTGCCTCTCTTGGGACAAGGATAAGGTGTAACTTACTCTCCAGCATTCTCCTTGCTAACAGGCTGAAGCTGGAGAGGGCACCCTTGCTTGGTTTCTTCTCTTTCCTTTCCTGTTTTCTCCACTCCCTTATGTGCTTCCTCTGGAAGCACTTTCTTAATAAATTTATTTTACCTAGACCCTCATCTTAAGGTATGCTTCTAAAAAATCTTACTTAAAACAGTATATCAAAGTTGTAATGATTCCAGAGATAAAATTTAGAGGGAATCCCATATTCTAGAGGGAAATATTATATTAAAAAACCTAGTAGTTATTTTTCACAGAATTTCAGTGAGTTAAATAAATGTGAATTAAAATCTATTGATCTCTATTTGAGATGCTATAAGGAAATGAAAATGAAGAATAAAAGCAGTTAGATATATTCTAAGTTTTGTTGAATTCTATTTATTGAAAAAATCATTTAAATATTTAACAGACCATAATTGTTGCTGTTTTCATTTGTCCTCAGTAGGGTAGCAAAATCATGAATCTATGAAAATATTTCAGAAGCTAAAAAATTGCAGTTATCTTACATAATGTTATGTGTAATCAAGGTTGAGCTTGACTTCTTTAGATGTACTCACATTGTAGATTTATTGTGATAAACATGTAACTGATTTTTTTCTTTTTTTACATAGACTATTGAGCTACAATTTACATACCATAAAATTTATTTATTTAAAATGTATAATGGTCTTTACTGTACAGATTATTACAACCAGCACCATGGTCAACTTTAGACCATTTTTATCACTTCAAAAAGAAACCCTGGGATCCCTGCATGCAGAAGAATGAAATTGGGTTATGTACAAAAATCTCAAACAATATAAAAAAATCAGCTGAAAATGGATTAAAGACTTATATATGAGTCCTGAAACTGTGAAAATACTAGAAGAAAATATATGGGGAAAACCCCATGAAATTGGTCTGGGTAATAATTTCTTGAATATGAATTCAAAAGCACAGGCTCCAAAAGCAAAAATAGAGAAATAGAATCGTATCAAACTAAAAAGCTTCTGCATAGCAAAGGAAACAATCAACAGATCGAAGAGACACCCTACGGAGTGGGAGAAAATATTTTCAAATCATGCATCTGATAGGGATTAATACTCAAATATATAAGGAACTCAAACAACTCAATAGCAAGAGAACAAATAACCCAATTAAAAATATGGGCAAGGATCCAAATAGACATTTCTCAAAAGAAGACATATAAACAGCCAACAAGTATGTGAAAAATGCTCAACATTGCTAGTCATCAGGGAAAGGCAGATAAAACCACAGTTAAATATTGTGGCTCATACATGTTAGAATAGCTATTACCAGACAACAACAACAATAACAACAAAAACCAAAAAACAAAAGGTAAGTGTTGGAGAGGATGTGGAGAAAAGAGAACCCTTGCACACCATTGGGAATGCAGATTAGCATAGCTATTAGCTATTATGGAAAATAGTATGGAAGTTCCTCAAAAAACTAAAAGTAGAATTACTATATGATCCAGTAATCCCACTACTTAGTATACATTTTAAAAATAATAGAATCAAAATCTCAAAGAATATCTGTACTCCCATATTCATTGAAGCATTATTCACATTAGCCAAGATATGGATTCTACCCAAGTGTCCATCAATGGATAAAGAAAATTTATTATTCAGCCTTAAAAAAGAAGGAAATCTTGTCATTTGCATTAATATGGATGAACCTGTAGAACATCATGTTAAATGAAATAGAAAGACAGGCACAGAAAGACAAATACTGTGTGATTTCACTTATATGAGGATCTAAAAAAGTCATACTCAGAAAAGCAGAGAGTAGAATGATGGCTACTAGTGGCTGGAGTGAGGGACTGGGTGTTGGGAAGATGTTGATCAAAGGGTGCAACATTTCAGTTAGACAGGAGAAATACTGTACACTTGAAAATCACTAAGAGCATAGACTTTAAGTGTTCTCACCACAAAAAATATGTGTGTAAGGTAATGCACATATTACTTAGCTCAATGTAGCCATTCCACTTTCAAAATATGATGTTGTGCATCTTACATATTTTCAATGTTTATTTGTCAATTTTAAAATAAATTAATTGAAACAACTAAACTAAACTAAAATGTCTTGATGTCTAGTAGAGCAAGTCTCTTTATCCTTTTTTTAAGAGTTTATTTGCTATTCTTGGACCAATGCATTTTCATATAAGATTTCTAGATTAGATTTTCAAGTTTTGCAAAATTTTAGATTTTAATAGACATTTCACTTAATATATAGATCACTTTGTGAAGAATTTACATTATCATTCAAAACTGAACCTTACTATCTATGAATATGGTATGTCACTTCATTTGGTCCTCTTAAAATTTTTCTCAATTATGTTTTATAGTGTTCCCTAAGAAGACATTACATACATTTTGTTATATATATTTTTTTGAGGCTACAGTAAATGGTATCCTAGTTTTCCTAAAGTCTATTTTCTAGCAATTTGTTGCTGGTGTACAGAAATGCAATTGATCTTTGCACATCTATTTTATATCCAGAAATCTTGCTACACTTTTTTACTTATTCCATTAATTTACTTGTGGATTCTTTTGGGTTTCTATATACTAAATCATGTAATCTAAAAGTTTTAACCTGAGCTTGTATGTCTGACATAGGGATTGAATTACTGAGGAAAAAATGATCACTTAACACTAGGAAAAATCTGATATCAAAAGGAATAGAGCTCTTGTGCACAGACTTTATAGAAATTGGTAGACAAAGTGATTTTTGTTTCCTTTTTTGTATTTTTTAACCATTAGTCATTTTTAAGTGACTATAAACTGCAACAGCACTTAAACTCCACATGCGATTACTTTAATTGTTAGTATTAAACATTGTTTGATCTCAATAAAATGGCTACAGCCAATTATTTTCAATTTTATATCATTTCAATATGCATCCATCCTTGTACATATGGAAAGTAATGTGGTTATTAAGATTCACCACTTGGTTTAAGGCTTGTTCACAGCAAGCACATGGTCTCAGTCTGTCTCTAGATTTGTAAATAACATAAGCCTTACTGGGGCTTTGGGTTTCAGAGACACTGATTGCATATTCAACCATGGAGGAAAGGTAGATATTATCAACAAAAAATATATTTTCATGGAAGTTTTAATTGTAGAGGGAAGAGATAATATTCTTGGTATGAGTTAGAAAATACCACTCTGGAAGATAATCTAAAACTAAAGGCTAAGAGGAAAACTCAAATGCTTCCATTTGGAAGTTGTATGCTTGGAAAACCTAGAAGTAACTAGATAGGCTTTAAAATATACATATTGGTTGTACTGGAAGAATAGGAGCAGAATAAGACAAAAAAGGACAGAAAAAGAAATAAAAAAGCAAGTTGATTTGACAATCTGATAGAGACAACTTGATAAAAAGTGAAATTGCCTTAGAAGAGAGATTGAATTAAATGACCACAAATAGGACCAGAGAGGCACCCCGCTGGAGAAGCCCAAGTCCTGTGGAGACCAAGCACCCTGTGGCACCAGCACGTGACTGAGCAGGTAGGCCTTGCTGCCACTTGACCCCATACCCAGCCTGGCTGAGAGCACACCAACCAGAGAAGCGCCTCCTCAGAGAGGCCTGAGACCCAAGGCAACCACATGCCCAAGGCACCAGTGGGCGAACGAGCAGACACTGAGGCAGCCATGCCAAATTGGCAGCCCCAGCAGGATCCTACCCAGACAATAGTGTCAAACCAATGGACCATGAAATCCCCTGCCACAATGACTAAACATCAAAGGAAAGGTACCAGAAATATGATAAATCAAGAAAGTACACTACCAAAGGGTAATAACTCAAGCTCTACATCCTATAGAATAAGATGCCCTTGAAATGTCTGAAAAGGAATTTCAAGTGATAGTTCTAAGGAAACTAAATGAGACACAAGAAAACTCAGCTAGACAACATGATGAAAAGAGGAAAAGTATACAGGACCTGAAAGAAGAAATGTACAAGGAAATTAATGCCCTGAAAAAAAAATGTAGCACAGGTTGCTGAGCTGAAGAATTCATTCAATGAAATAAAATATACAACAGAGAGTTTAACCAGCAGAATTGCAGAAGCAGAAGAGAGAACTTCTGACCTTGAAGAAGGGCTGTTTGAAATAACACAGGCAGACCAAAAAAAAAAAAAAAAAAAAAAAAAAAAAAGAAAAGGAAAGAAAAAAGGATTAAAAACATTAAAGAAAATCTCAGAGAGATATTAGACAACCTTAAGCACTCAAATATCTGAGTCATGAGTATTCCAGAAAGGGAGGAAAAAGGAGATTGCATTGAAAACATATTCAACAAAATAGTGACAGAAAATTTCCCAGATATAGGAAAAGCCACAAAACTTCGGATCCAGGAAGCTTATAGGTACCCAAAAGTATTCAACCCAAAAAGGTCTTCTCCAACACATGTTATAGTCAAATTGGCAAAACTCAAAGACAAAGAGAGAATCATTTTTTTATTTATTATTTGTTGCTTTTAAAAAATTATTTTATTTATTTTGTTTTTTTTTATTATTATTTTTTATTTTGTCAATATACAATGTGGTTGATTATTATGACCCATCACCGAAACCTCCCCCCCTCTTCCCTCTCCCCCCTTCCACCCAAGAATGTCCTTTCCGTTTGCTCGTTGTAACAACTTCAAAGGATTGTAGTTGTTATATCTTCTTCCCCGCCCCTGGTTCTTTTTTTTGTGTGTGAGTGAATTTATTTATTTATTTTTAGCTCCCCCCAATAAGTGAGAACATGTGGTATTTCTCTTTCTGTGCCTGACTTGTTTCACTCAATATAATTCTCTTAAGGTCCATCCATGTTGTTGAAAATGGCAGTATTTCATTCATTTTTATAGCTGAGTAGTATTCCATTGTGTAGATATACCACATTTTCTGTATCCACACATCCGATGATGGACATTTGGGCTGGTTCCAACTCTCGGCTATTGTAAAGAGTGCTGCAATGAACATTGGGGAACAGGTATACCTTCGACTTGATGATTTCCATTCCTTTGGGTATATTCCCAGTAGTGGGATAGCTGGGTCATATGGTAGATCTATCTGCAATTCTTTGAGGAACCTCCATACCATTTCCCATAGAGGCTGCACCATTTTGCAGTCCCACCAACAATGTGTGAGAGTTCCTTTTTCTCTGCAACCTTGCCAGCATTTATCGTTCAGAGTCTTTTGGATTTTAGGCATC
>NW_007730859.1:132335-134060 GCF_000696425.1 Galeopterus variegatus | reverse complement strand
GGGTGTATATTTAAATCCTTAATCCATTTTGAGTTGATTTTAGAATATGGTGAGAGGTATGGGTCTAGTTTCATTCTCCTGCATTTGGATATCCAGTTCTACCAGCACCACTTGCTGAAGAGGCAGTCGCTACCCCAGTGAATAGGCTTGGTGCCTTTGTCAAAGATCAGATGGCAGTAGGTGTGTGGGTTAGTTTCCAGATTCTCTATTCTATTCCATTGATCAGTGTGTCTGTTTTTATGCCAGTACCATACTGTTTTGGTTATTATAGTTTGTAGTATACCTTAAAGTCAGGTAGTGTTAGGCCTCCTGCTTTATTTTTTTTGCTCAGCATCGTTTTGGCTATGCGTGGTCTTTTATTATTCCATATAAATGTCTGGATAGTTATTTCCATTTCTGAAAAAAAATGTCTTTGGAATTTTGATGGTGATTGTACTGAATTTGGATATCAGTTTGGGTAGTATGGACATTTAAACTATGTTGATTCTTCCAATCCAAGAGCATGGGATATCTCTCCAGCTTCTTGTATCCTCTCTAATTTCTCTCAGCAGTGGTTTGTAGTTCTCGTTATAGAGATTTTTAACATCCTTGGTTAACTCAATTCCTAAGTATTTTATTTTTTTGGTGGCTATTATAAATGGGCAGGCTTTCTTGATTTCTCTTTCTGGTTGTTCACTATTGGCGAATAGAAATGCTACCGATTTTTGTGTGTTGATTTTGTATCCTGCTACTGTGCTGAACTCGTTTATCACCTCCAAGAGTTTTTTTGTAGAGGCTTTAGGCTGTTCGATATATAGGATCATGTCATCTGCAAAAAAGGACATTTTGACTTCATCTTTTCCACTTTGGATGGCCTTTATTTCTTTCTCTCGCCTGATTGCTATGGCTAGTAGTTCTAATACTATAATAAATAGGAATGGTGAGAGTAGTGAGGAACTCAAACAACTTAATGGTAAAGAAAAAATTATCTGATTAAAAAATTTGCACAGGAGCTGGATAGACATTTCTCAAAGGAAGATATACAAATGGCCAATAGGTACATGAAAAGATGTTCAACATCACTAATCATCAGGGAAATGCAAGTCAAAACTACACTGAGATATCATCTCACCTCAGTTAGACTGCCATTATTAAAAAGACCAAGAGTAATGAACACTAGTAAGGATGCGGGGAAAGGGGAATACTTCTACACTATTTATGGGACTGTAAATTGGTATGGTCTTTATGGAAAACAGTATGGAGATTTCTCAAACAGCTACAGATAGAACTGCCATACGATCCAGCAAGCCCACTACTGGGTATATGCCCAAAGGAATGGAAATCATCATGTTGAAGGGAAACCTGCATTCCCATGTTTATTGCAGCTCTGTTTATAATAGCCAATATATGGAATCAACTTAAATGTTCATTGACAGACAACTGGATAAAGAAAATGTGTTATATATGCACAATAAAAACTACTCAGCTATAAAAAAGAGTGAAATTCTACCATATTCAGCAACATGGATGAATTTGGAAAAAATTGTGTTAAATGAAATAAACCAGGCACAGGTAGAGAAATAGTGAATTTCCTCACACATAAGTGGGAGCTAAAAAAGAAAGAAACAAACAAACAGAAAGAAAAAAACAAACAAAAAGGAAGAAATAAAGAAACAGCAGATGGAATAATACCTTGAACTTTCAGAAACAGAATTTTGTGGTTATTAGAGAGGTGAATCAAGTAGT
>NW_007730859.1:129341-132325 GCF_000696425.1 Galeopterus variegatus | reverse complement strand
GTGTTGGATTTTATCAAATGCTTTTTCGGCGTCAATAGAGATGATCATATGGTCCTTGTGTTTGATTTTCTTAAAATGGTGTATCACATTTATTGATTTGCGTATGTTGAACCAACCTTGCATCACAGGGATGAATCCCACTTGATCGTGGTGAATAACTTTATATATGTGTTGTATTCTGTTTGCTAATATTTTATTGAGGATTTTTGCATCTATATTCATCAAGGATATTGGCCTGTAGGTTTCTTTCTTGGTTATATCTTTACCTGGTTTTGGTACCAAGATGATGTTTCCTTCTTAGAATGAGTTTGGGAGATTTGCATCTGTTTCAATCTTTTGGAATAGTTTGTAAAGAATCAGTGTCAATTCCTCTTTGAATGTTTGGTAAAATTCTGCTGTGAATCCATCTGGTCCTGGGCTTTTCTTTGTTGGGAGCTTTCTGATAACAGCTTGAATCTCCTTAATTGTTAGTGCTCTGTTCAGATTTTCTACATCTTCTTTGCTCAGTTTTGGTAGCTTGTGTGTGTCCAGATATTTATCCATTTCCTCCAGATTTTCAAACTTGTTGGTGTATAGTTGTTTATAGTAGTCTAGAATGATTCCTTGCATTTCAGATGGATCAGTTGTAATATTGCATTTTTCTTTTCTAATTTTTGTTATTTGAATCTTCTCTCTTCTTTTTTTTTTGTTAGCCATGCTAATGCTTTATCAATTATATTTATCCTTTCAAAAAACCAACTTTTTGATTCGTTGATCTTTTGTATTTTTTTTTGGGTTTCAATCGTTAAGTTCTGCTCTGATCTTGATGATTTCTTTCTGTCTGCTAGCTTTAGGTTTAGATTGTTCTTGTTTTTCTAGTTCTTTAAGATGTAGAGTTAGGTTGTTCACTTGCCATCTTTCCATTCTTCTGAGGTAAGCATTTAATGGAATAAATTTCCCCGTTAATACTGCTTTTGCAGTGTCCCACAAGTTTTGATATGGTGTATCATTATTTTCATTTGTTTCAATAAATTTTTTTATTTCCTGCTTGATATCTTCTTGGACCCATGTGTCGCTAAGTAGAATGCTGTTTAATTTCCATGTATTTGTATAGTTTCCAGATTTTCATTTGTTATTGATTTCTAGTTTTAGTCCATTGTGGTCTGAGAAAATACATGGGATAATTCCAATTTTTTTTTTATATTTGTTGATGCTTGATTTGTGTCCTAATATGTGATCTATCCTGGAGAATGATCCATGTGCTGATGAGAAGAATGAATATTCTGAAGTTTTTGGATGGAATGTTCTGTAGATATTTTTTTTTTCCAATTGGTCTAGAGTATTGTTAAGATCTTGTGTTTCTCTGCTGATTCTTTGCCTAGAAGATCTGTGCAATATTGACAGTGGGGTGTTCAGGTCCCCTGCTATTATGGTATTAGTGTCTATTTCCTTCTTTAGGTCTAATAGAGTTTGTTTTATAAATCTGGGTGCTCCAACATTGGGTGCATACATATTTATGATTGTTATGTCTTCTTGATGCATCAGTCCTTTTATCATTATGTAGTGACCCTCACTGTCTCTTTTTATCGTTTTTAGTTTAAAGTCTATTTTGTCTGATATGAGAATACCTACTCCAGCTGATTTTTCTTTTCTGTTTGCATGGAAGATCTTTTTCCATCCTTTCACTCTTAATCGATGTGAGTCTTTATGGGTGAGGTGAGTCTCTTGTAGGCAGCATATAGTTGGGTCGATCTTTCTTATCCAGTCAGCCAATCTGTGTCTTTTGATTGGGGAATTTAAACCCATTACATTAAGCGTTGTTATTGAGAGGTGTTGATTTATTCCTAGCATTTAATTATTTTTATGATTTTCTTGAGTGATATTTGTTCCTTGCTTTCTGCTTTGCTATTTGTTTTCTGTGTTTGTTGGTTCCTGAGGTTGCCTCTAGTGATTATGATCGTTTGTTTTCTTTTCATGATAGTCATTTTTATTATAGTAGTGGATTTTTATTTTACTTGGATTGTTATGGCAGTGGTAATTATCTTCCAGGATCCAATCCCAGTACTCCCTTGAGAATTACTTGTAAGGGTGGTCATGTGGTGATGAACTCCCGCAGTTTTTGTTTGTCTGAGAAATATACTATTTGCCCTTCATTTTGGAAGGACACCCTTGCAGGGTAGAGTATTCTTGGCTGGCAATCTCTGGCTTTTAGTATTTTGTATATATCATCCCATTCCTTTCTAGCTTTTAGGGTTTGTGATGAGAAGTCTCATGTTAGCCTGATTGGGGCCCACTTATAGGCGATTTGACGCTTCTCTCTTGCAGCTTTCAAGATTCTCTCTTTGTCTTTGAGTTTTGCCAATTTGACTATAACATTTCTTGGAGAAGCCCTTTTTGGGTTGAATACATTTGGGGATCATTGAGCTTCCTGGATCTGAAGATCTGTGATTTTTCCTATGCCTGGGAAGTTTTCAGCCAGTATTTTATTGAATATGTTTTCAAAACATTCTCTTTTTTCCTCCCCTTCTGGAATACCGATGACTTGGATATTTGAGCGCTGAAGGTTGTCTAATATCTCTCTCAGGTTTTCTTCAATATCTTTTATACTTTTTTCTTGTCTGCTTGTGTTATTTCAAACAGCCTGTCTTCAAGTTCAGAGGTTCTCTCTTCAACTTCCGTTAGCCTGGTGGTTAAACTCTCCATTGTGTTTTTTATTTCACTGAATAACTTCTTCAGTTTGGCCAGTTCCGCTACATTTTTTTTTAGGACGTTGATTTCCTTGTATATTTCCTCTTTCCGGTCCTGTATACTTTTCTTCATTTCATCATGCTGTCTAGCTGAGTTTTCTTTTATCACATTCAATTTCTTTAGAATTATCACTCAAAATTCCTTGTCATTCATTTCAAGGGCTTCTTGTTCTATAGGATCTAGAGTTTGAGATTTATTGACTTTTGGTGGTGTACTTTCTAGGTTTCTTGTATTTCTGGTATCTTTTTTTTTTATGT
>NW_007730859.1:105701-129078 GCF_000696425.1 Galeopterus variegatus | reverse complement strand
TTTTGATGTTTATTCATTTTGGCAGGGGGTTTCACAGTGCCCAGGTTTGACCCTATTGGCTCAGTTGGCCTCTAGTGACTTGTGTGTGTGGTTGCCTCGAGTCTTGGGCCTCTCCAGGGAGGCTCCTCTCTGGTCAGTCTGGGCTCTGCTGGGCTGCTGGGTCCTGCTGTGTTGACCCCACAGGTTGTGTGTTTTCTGCCGAGTCTGCACACTAGGTGGGGGTGTTGGATCTTACTGGGTGGCCTGCAAGGTGTGTTTTTTTTCCTGCTGAGTCTCCACCTCTGTAACCAGACACCTCCCCTCTCTGAGCTGGGGTGTGTCTACTGCAACCCTGTCTGTCAGCCATGTCCTCAAGCGCCCACTAAGCTCAGCCCCGCCCAGGAATACTTTCAGGTTTCTCTTGGACGCAGTCTACCTGTCACTCTGGGTGGCTTTGTAGCACTGAGTGGGGGTTTCTCAGCATGAGCTCCTCACAGGAGGAGCCCACAGCACACAGTTCCTGTTTGAATCCCCCCAGCACGGATTGACTCCCGCACCCACCCAAATTCAGCTCTCTGACAGGCTCAAGTAAGCCCGGGAGCATTCCAACCACACTTTTCCTAACCAAAAATCGGCTAGGCGTTTTTCCAAACTGGTAGCCGCAGAGGTGGTATCTGCCTCCCGGCAACAGGAGGTTTACTGGGGGCGGAGCCCTGGGTGCGGTGGAGTAACAATTGGCCCAGCCCACTTTTCCCTGTCTCCCGATGCTGACCAGGGGCTCCCCACATCACCAGCCCCACCATAGAACCATGGAGGGAGTGGGATGGGAGGCCGGCCTGCAGGCCCTGGAAGGCCCCGCGCTGGGTCAAGCAAGTGGCAGGGCTCAGTGAAGAGCCTAGCCAGGTGGGGGATTCAGACCTGGCCAAACCGGCCAGCTCCACCCCCACCTGAGAAAATGGAGGCAGCCCTGGGGTCGGTGGCTGGTCTGGTGTGGCAGGCAGTAGCCGTACAGGGGTCTGCCTCGTAAGCAGGGCTGGGCTATGGGTCACTCACAGAGCTGGACAGTCCGGGTGGCTCTCTCTGTTTCTGCATTGGAGTGGACCCTGTCTTTGGTCTCTGGTCTCTGCTGCCTGGGTCTGCTTACTTGGCCGGCGGCATGGCTCGGGCGCTCTCAGGAATCTTCTTTTGTGTCGGCCCTAATCTTCACATCTGTAGTTGCTTTTTTTATAGTTGTAGTTTAGTTGTTGAAAGACTTATTCATTTTTTGTTGGTCTTCGAAATGCAGATAGCACTCTGGCAGGTCAGCGCATGCTTCTCAGGCTCACACTGTTTTCTGGCGCCCTCTCTCCATACCCATTGCCATCTTGAAAAAACCAAAGAGAGAATCTTAAAAGCTGCAAGAGAGAAGTGTCAAATCACCTATAAGGGAGCCCCTATAAGACTAACATCAGACTTTTCATCACAAACCCTAAAAGCCAGAAAGGAATGGGATGATATATTCAAAATACTAAAAGACAGAGATTGCCAGCCAAGAATACTTTACCCCACAAAGCTATCTTTCTAAAATGAAGGGCAAATAGTATATTCTCAGACCAACAAAAACTGGGAGTTCACTACCACATGACCACTCTTATGAGAAATTCTCAAGGGTTTGGTACTGAAAAATAACTTCCACTGCCATAAGAACTCAAGAAATATCAAAACCCATTAGTAAAATAAAAGTACCAACAATGAGAAGAAAAAAAAATTTATCTACTACCCAAGAAACCAACAAATACAGAAGACAAACAGTAAATCAGAAAGAAAGGAACAAAAGACACTTAAGACATCCAAGCAAAAATCAATAAAATGCTAGGAGTAAATCAGCACTTTTCAATAACAACTCTTAATGTAAAAGGATTAAATTCCCCAATCAAAAGACATAGACTGGCTGACTGGATTAAAAAGTAGGACATAATTATATGCTGCATTCAAGAAACCCACCTCACCTATAAAGACTCACATGGACTAAGAGTGAAAGGATGGAAAAGATTTACCATGTAAACATAAATGAAAAACGAGCTGGAGTAGCTATTCTCATATCTGATAAAATAGACTTTATACTAAAAACCATGAAAAGAGATAATAAGGGCCACTACA
Organism: Galeopterus variegatus; assembly: GCF_000696425.1. Classification (NCBI taxonomy): domain Eukaryota; kingdom Metazoa; phylum Chordata; class Mammalia; order Dermoptera; family Cynocephalidae; genus Galeopterus; species Galeopterus variegatus. The sequence continues at coordinate 126,960 of NW_007730859.1, read as the reverse complement.
TAATGATAAAAGGATTGATCCATCAAGAAGACATAGCAATCATAAATATATATGCACTCAATGTTGGAGCAGCCAGAATTATAAAGCAAACTCTATTAGACCTAAAGAAGGAAATAGACACTAATACCATAATAGCAGGGGACTTGAATACCCCACTATCAATATTGGACAGATCATCTAGGCAAAGAATCAGCAGAGAAACCCAAGATTTAACAACACTCTAGACCAATTGGACTTGACAGATATCTACAGAATATTCCATCCAAAAACCTCAGAATATTCATTCTTCTCATCAGTACATGTATCCTCCCCCAAGATAGACCAGATGTTAGGTCACAAATCAAGTCTTAACAAATTCAAACAAATTGGAATTATCCCATGTATTTTTTCAGATCACAGGGGATTAAAATTAAAATAACAAATGAAATTCTGGAAACTATACAAACACATGGAAATTAAACAACATTCTACTTAGTGACATATGGGTCCAAGAAGAAATCAAACAGGAAATCAAAAACTTTATGGAAACTAATGAAAACAATTATACCTCATATCAAAACCTGTGGGATACTGCAAAAGCTGTACTAAGGGGAAATTTATTGCATTAAATGCTTACTTCAGAAGAATGGAAAGATGGCAAGTGAACAACCTAATACTTCACCTTAAATAACTAGAAAAACAAGAACAATCCAAACCCAAAGTTAGCAGATGGAAAGAAATCATTAAGATCAGAACAAAGCTAAATGAAATTGTAACCAAAAAAACAATGCAAAAGATCAATGAATCAAAAAGTTGATTTTTTGAAAAGATAAAGTTGACAAAGCATAAGCATAGCTAAGTATAAAAAGAAGAGAGAAGACCCAAATAAAAAAAATTAGAAATGAAAAATGTGATGTTACAATTGATATCTCCAAAATATGAGGAATCATTAGGGACTACTATAAACAATTTTATGCCATCAAATTTGACTACTCAGAGGAAATGGACAAATTTCTGGACACACACGAACTACCAAAACTGAGCTAAGAAGATGTAGAAAATCTAAACAGACCAATAACAATAAGGGAGATTGAAGTTGGTATCAGAAGTCTCCCAACAAGGAAAGGCCCAGGACCAGATGGATTCACAGCAGAATTCTACCAAACATTCAAAGAGGAATTGACACCAATTCTCTACAAACTATTCCAAAAGACTGAAATAGAGGCCATTCTCCCAAACTCATTCTATGACGCAAACATCACCCTGATACCAAAACCAGGTAAAGATACAACTAAAAAAGAATACTGCAGCCCAATATCCTTGATGAATATAGATGCAAAAATCCTCAATAAAATACTAGCTAACAGAATACAGCAACACATATGCAAAATTATACACCATGATCAAGTGGGATTCATCCCAGAGATGCAAAGTGGGTTCAACATATGCAAATCAATAAATATGATCCACCATATCAATAAAATCAAACACAAGGGCCATATGAGCATCTATAGAGATGCTGAAAAAAGCATTTGATAAAATTCAACACTCATTCATGATAAAGACTCTCTACGAGTCAGGTATAGATGGAAAGTATCTCAACGTAGTTAAAGCCATATATGATAAACCCACTGCCAATAGCATCCTGAATGGGGAAAAGCTGAAAGCTTTTCTTTTAAGAACAGGAACTAGACAAGGGTGCTCACTCTCACCACTCCCGTTGGGAGCGAGGGGGGAGAGGCAGGAGGGAGGGAGGTTTCGGTAATCAGCCACAATAATCAACCACATTGTATATTGACAAAATAAAATAAAATTTAAAAAAAGGACAAGAAATAGATACAGAAGGTAGAAGGAATAGTTCCTAAGTATAACTGCTCTTAGAAAGATAACCCCAAAAGAGAGAGATTTTAATTGTTATTTGTTCCTGGAAGGTGTATAATTAATGACTCCTGTGTAAAAATCAAACTCAAAATCTCAATAGTACACAATAATAAGTATTTATTCTCATATGGGTCACCTGGGGTTTGGCTGGTCTAGACTGGAGTTGGCCAAGCAGCTGTACTTTATGTTGTTTAAGTCTGGGGCAGTTTGTTCCAAGTGCGTTCATCCTAGACTAATGTGGCTATAGCTACCTGGGAAGCTCTTCTCATGATAATGGCAGATGTGCAAAAGTGCAAGCAAACCTCTTGAGGTCTTAAGATCTAGGCTTGTAACTAGCACACTATTACTTCTGGCACCATTCTGTTGGTCAAAGCAAGTCACATGGCCAAGCCCCAAAGCAAGGAATGGGGAGTTACCCTCCATGGCAATTGCAAAAAGAACTGGGCGTATTATTTAGTCTACTGCAGTGGTTTATTGCAGTCAAGAGAGACCAGGATTGGGAAGAAATAGAAGTTGAATTTTAATGCTCTTGCAATAGAGGTTTCAACTGATACCACAGGGAACTCTAGAGCTAGGATGACCCTTCAGAGTTTTCCCAAATTGAGGGAAGAGTGTTGGGACATTTTAATCTTCCCACTAGTCAGTCCTTGGCTATTGATTGCTTCCCAAGATGGGACATCATCTGAGGGGCAGAGTGGTGGTGGGGGAACAACTCTTCAGTGGGCAGCAATTCCTGTAGACAGACTCAGCTCTGAACCAGCAGGTGACATTCTCAGCATCTGGGGAAAGGAGTGCCTTGGTCCTGAGGAGGGATCTAGACAGTACTCTATAGCATCCACCACAGGAAACACCTAAAAAATGTTTGAGAGTTTCCCTTTTAAAAGAATGTGTCTACAGTTTTCATATTATAAGAAACCCCCTTTTTTTTACTTCTTAAAAACTTTTAAAAATTATTTTTATTCACACATATTTATGGGGTACAGAATTGACTGTAACTGTTTGTGTACAGTATGTAAAGAAAGTTCAGTGTTTTATTATGGTCTTTCCTTCTTTCTCTGCAACCACTTATGAGTGAGGACATGCGGTATTTCTCTTTTTGTGCATGGCTTATTTCACTTAACATAATTTTCTCCAAGCTCATCCATGTGGCTGCAAATGCCAGAATTTCATTCTTTTTATGGCTGAGTATTATTCTATTGTGTATATATGCCACATTTTCTTTATCCACTCATCCATTGATGGACATTGAGGTTGATTCCATACCTTGGCTGTTGTAAACAGAGTTGTGATAAACGTGGGAGTGCAGGTATCCCTTCAACATGGTGATTTCCATTTCTTTGGGTACATACTCAGAAGTGGGATTGCTGGATTGTATGTTAGGTCTATCTGTATTTGTTTGAGAAACCTCCATACTGTTTTCCCTAATGGCTGCACTAATTTACAGTCCCACCAACAGTGTAGAAGAGGTCCCTTTCCCCCACATCTTTGCCAGCATTCATTATTCTCTGTCTTTTTGATAATTGCTAGTCTAACTTGGGTGAGATATCTCAATGTGGTTTTGATCTGCATTTCCCTGATGATTGATATCTGCTGGCCATTTGTATATCTTCCTTTGAAAAATATCTATTCAGCTCCTTTACCCATTTCTTAACATTTTTAATTTTTTTTTTTTTTTTACTGTGAAGTTGTTTGAGTTCCTTGTATATTCTGGATATTAATTCCTTGTTGGTGCATAGTTTGTGATTATTTTCTCCCATTCTGTAGGTTGTTTTTTCACTCTGCTGATTGTTTTCTTTGCTGTGCAGAAGCTGTTTAGTTTGATATAATCTCATTTGTTTATTTTTTCTTTTGTTGCCTGTGCTTTTGGGGTCTTGTTTATAAAATCTTTGCCCAGTCCTACTTCCTGAAGCATTTCCCCTGTTTTCCTCTAGTGGTTTCATAACCTCAGGTCCCATATTTAAGTTTTTAGTCCATTTTGAGTTGATTTTGGTACATGGGGAGAGGTGCAGGTCTAGTTTCATTCTTCTGCATATGGATGTTTAATTTTCCCAACACCATTTATTGAAGAAACAGTCTTTTTCCCAATGTATGTTCTTGTTGCATTTGTCAAAGATCAGTTGTAGCCCCATTTCTTGCCCCTCCATTCTGCTTGGTTCTTCCAGTTTTTGAGTCCTTTTGAAGTTCTGCATCATGAAATAGCTTGCCTTTGTCCTTTAAAGGAATTTGGGTTTCCATTTTTGTTTTTTGATATTTAACAGTTATGATTTGCCCACATGTTTTCTATCTTTTAACATTTCATTGATATCTCTTGTCTGCAGTCATCTCAGCTGCTATTCTCTTTGCCAAATGATTTTATAATTTTAATTTTTTTGTGTGATTATAGTGGACTTTTTAGAGGAAATAGAGATAAATACGTGTAAAGTCCACCTCATAAAACATGTCTATGCATTACTTTTAGAACTTAAAAAAATCATAAATTTTCCATTTTGAAAAAAATTGATTCTTTCAGATTTCATACCTGCCTTTACCTTGAAAACTAGAAAGGAATGTTTTTAATAAGCTTTATGATTTTAAAATTGGGAGCACTGACATAAGAAAGCCTCAAAATCTATCATAGGAGTTGCTTTTACTTAAGGCAACCGTGGTAGAAAGGTGCATGGGAAATAATTTTATAGTTTCATAAGTGCAAGTTCCTTTCATGGTAAGAGTATAGTGCATCTTTAAATGGGCAACACCACATCTTTCAAATGTCTATTTTCTTTACCTAAGTGTGTGCCTATCACAGTCAGTGGTTATTGTGTAATGCTCAAGTGGATTATCATAACATCTATTATAAGATGTGATAAAAATTTCAGTGAGCTGTCAAATCATTAAAAAATTACTGGAACTTTATGACTATAACTAATATGTTGACATTTGATGAGTTAGTGATCAGGACATAGACACTCACTCAAAGACCTGGAATCAGTACTTTTCACTAAATATTTTTTCAATAGAAAAAAAATGTTATCTCAGATCATTTTAAAAAGTAGAGCCTTTTAAAATAAAGGTACGCCAAAGTACACTTTAGATAATTGTCAATAAGACTAAAAATATACCACCACCAAAACTATTGTGCTATGTATACACAGGTAATTAATTTGATAAACATAGTTTTAAACAACCTTTTTACCTTCCAACATGCAAATCCTATTATCATTCAGTAAAAGTAAAAGTCATCATCTTGATTGAATGAAATCACAGGTCTCATTGCTATATTAAAATATGCCTCTGTTAGTGCTGCTGTAAAGTGTTTACTGTTTGTAGTATTAACATGCAGTGACTGGCTTAAACTATACAAAAATTAATTCTAGAGTTAAGAATGTATCTTCTATTACCATCACCCTCACTCTGCCTCAGGCTTACTATGTGGCCGTGGTCAATTCATTTTACCTCCCTGAATTTATGTTACTTATCTATAGAACAGAGGGATTGAATTAGGCACTCTGCAAGATGCCTTCCCTCTTTTTTATTGTTTTTTTTGGCAATTTATAACAACAAATATTTCTTTCAATTTTTTTGATTTTACCATTACACAGTGTAAAAATCTTTTGTATCCCTTTACCAATTTCTCCCTAACTCCACTCCCACTCTCCCTTTCCCACCTCTGGTGGTCTCTGTTCCATTCTGTCTATTGAAAGTTCAAGGAATTATTGTGATTGTTGTATATTTATTTATTTAATTTGTTTTTTTCAGCTCTCACTTATGAGTGAGAACATGCAGAATTTCTCTTTCTGTACCTGGTTTATTTCACTTAACATAATTTTCTCTAAGCTCTCACTTATGAGTGAGAACATGCAGAATTTCTCTTTCTGTACCTGGTTTATTTCACTTAACATAATTTTCTCTAAGTTCATCCATGTTGCTGCAAACGGCAGAATTTTATACCTTTTTGTGGCAGAGTATATTCCATTGGGTATATGTACCACATTTTCCATATCCAGTCAACTATCGATGGACATTAAAGTTGGTTCTAACCATTGGCTATTATAAATAGAGCCGTGATAAACATGGCAGTTCACATATCACTTTGTCATAATGATTTATATTCCATTAGGTATATGCCCAGCAGTGGGATTGCTAGATCATTTGGTAGTTCTATCTGTAGCTGTTTGAGGAACCTCTACACTGTTCTCCATAATGGCTGTACTAATTTACAGTCCCACCAACAGTGTAGGAAGGTTCCCTTTTCTCCTCATGCCTATTCAGCTCTTTTGCCCATTTTTTTTAACTGGGTTACCTGATTTTTTTTGACTGTGAGGTTGAGTTCCTTGTATATTCTGGATATTAATCCCTTGTCAGATGCATAATTTGTGAATATTTTCTCTCATTCTGTAGGTTGCCTTTTTGCTCCATTAACTCTTTTGCTGTGCAGAAGCTTTTTAGTTTGGTATAATCCCATTTGTTTATTTCTTCTTTTGTTGTCTGTGCTTTTGGGGTCTCATTCATAAAGTCTTTGCATGGTCCTACTTCTGGAAGTGTTTCCCTAAGTTTTCTATTAGTAGTTTTATAGTTTTTGGGTCTTACATATACATCTTTAATACATTTTGAGTTGATTTTTGTAAATGGCAAGAGGTATGGGTCTAGTTTCATTCTTTTGCATTTGGATATCCAGTTTTCCTGGCACCACTTACTGAAGAGGCAGTCCTTTCCCCAATATATGCTCCTGTTGACCTTGTCAAATATCATTTGGCTGTAAGTATGTGGGTTGATTTCTGGGTTCTCTATTCTTTTTCATTGGTCCATGTGTCTGTTTTTATGCTAGTACTATGCTGTTTTGGTTACTATAGCTTTGTAGTATAATTTGAAGTCAGGTAGTGTAACACCCCTGGCTTTATTATTATTATTTTTTGCTCAGGATTGTTTTGGCTATTTGTGGTCTTCTGTTGTCCCATATGAATGCTAGAATTGTTCTTTCTATTTCTGTGAAGAATGTCATTGGTAGTTTGATGGGGATTGCATTGAATCTGTAGATCGCTTTGGATAGTATGGACATTTTCACAATGTTGATTTTTCTAGTCCAAGAGCATAGAATATTTTTCCATCTTTTTGTGTCACCTTTAATTTTTGTGAAATCTTTAATTTCTTGCAGCAGTGATTTGTAGTTCTCATAGACATCTTTCGCTGTCTTGGTTAAATTGATTTTGTATTCTACAATGTTACCGAAATCATTTATCAGCTCTAAGATTTTTGGTGGAGTCTTTAGGTTTTTCTACATATATGATCATGTCATCTGCAAACAAGGACAGCTTGACTTTGTCTTTTCCAATCTGGATGCCCTTTATTTCTTTCTCTTGCCTGATTGCTCTGGCTAGTACTTCTGAGACAATGTTAAATAGGAACAATGAGGATGTGCATCCTTGTCTTCTTCCTGTTCTTAGGAGAAAAGCTTTCAGCTTGATATTGGTAGTGAGTTTGTTATATATAGCTTTTATTGTGTTGAGTTATTTTCCTTCTATACCTAATTTTCTGAAAGTCTATATCATGAAAGGATTTTGAATTTTGCAAAATGCTTTTTCAGCATCTATTGAGATAATCATATGGTTTTTATCCTTGGTTTTGTTGATGTGTATTACAATTGACTTGCATATGTCGAACCATCCTTGCATCCCTGAAATGAATCTCACTTGATCATGGTGTATAATTTTTTTGATGTGTTGCTGTAGTCTCATTGCTAATATTTTGTTGAAGAGTTTCTAATCCATGTATGCCAGAGGTATTGGCCTATAGTTTTCTTTTTTCATTGTGTCTTTGTCTGGTTTTGGTATCAGCATGATGCTGGCCTCATAGAATGAGTTCAGAAAAATGGCCTCTGTTTCAATTTTTTCAGATAGTTTGAAGAGAATTGGTATTAAATCTTCTTTTAAGGTTTTGTGGAATTCATTGGTAAAGCCATCCAGTCCTGGGCTTTTCTTTGTTGGTAGACTGCTGATTATTGCTTCAATCTCATTGCTTGTTATTGTATTATTCAGGTTTTCTGTGTCTTCTTGGTTCAGTCTTGGTAGTTAGTACGTGTCCAAAAATGTATCTATTTCCTCCATGTTTTCAAATTCATTGGTACACAGTTGTTTATCATAGTCTCTAATAATTCTTTGTATTTCTGTGGCATTGGATGTAATGTCTCCTTTTTCATTTCTGATTTTTGTTTTTGGGTCTTCTCTCTTCTTTTTTATGTTGTCCTAGCTAATGGCTTGTCCACTTTGTTTATCTTCTTAAGAAAACAACTTTTGGTTTCATTGATCTTTTGTACCATTTTTTGCATCTCCATTTAATTTAGTTCTGCTCTGATCTTAATTATTTCTTTCCTTTTACTAATTTTGCACCCATAGGTCATTCATGAGCCTGCTGTTTAGTTTCCATGCATTTGTATAGTTTCCAGAGTTTTCCTTGTTGTTGATTTTTGGTTTTAATCCATTGTGGTCTGAAAAAATACTTGGGATGATTTTGATGTTTTTAAATTTGCAAAGACTTGATTTGTGACCTAGTATGTAGTCTGTCTTGGATAATGTTCCATGTGAATATGAGAAGAATGTGTAGATATGAAATGTTCTGTAGATATCTGCCAGATCCAGTTGGTCTAAAATGTAGCTTAAATCCTGTGTTTCTCTGTTGATTTGTTGCTTAGATGATCTTTCCAATGCTGGAAGAGGGGAGTTCAGGTCCTCTAGTATTATGGTATTGGGGTCTATCTCTTTCTTTGGTCCTAATAGTGTTTTTAAATATATCTGGGTGCTCCAGTGCTGGGTACATAAATATTTATGATTATTATGTCTTCTTGCTGTATAGATCCCTTTACCATTATATAGTGGTCTTTTTTTTTTGTCTCTTTTTATGGTTTTTTTGTTTAATGTCCATTTTTTCCAATGTAGTAAGATATACCACACACATGGTATATCCAATAAGTTTACTGATTTACTGACTGGTAAATCCAATGAGTTAGTCTTTGTCTTTTGAGTGGGAAGCTTAATCCATTTACATTTAGGGTTGTTACTGAAAGATATTATCTTGCTCCTGGCATTTTATTGATTTTGATGTTTGTTGGTTTTTTGAGGTAGTAAGATTTAGTTTCTTTCTTTTTCTCATTTTCCTTTTTGTTCTACCAGTAGGTTTTGTTCTTTCTTGTGTATTCATGGTAGTGATTATCATTTTTTGACTTCTAGATGTAGGACCTCTTTGAGAATTTCTTGCAGTGCTGGTTGTGTGGTGGTGACCTACCACAGTTTTTGTTTTTCTGGAAAATACACTATTTCTCCCTCATTTTTGAAGGACAGACTTGCTGGGTATAGTATTCTTGGCTGGCAGTTTTTTTCTTTTAGTATTTTGAATATATCATCCCATTTTCTTCTGGCCTGGGGAGTTTCTGCTGAGAAGTCTGCAGTTAGTCTGATAGGGGCTCCCCTATAGGTGACTTGATGCTTTTCTCTTGCTGTTTTTAAGATTCTCTCTTTGTCTTTGAGCTTTGCTAGTTTGACTATAACGTGTTTCAGGGAGTTTCTTTTTGGATTGAATCTGTTTGGGGATCTTTGAGTCCCCTGTATCTGCAGGTGTGTGTCTTTCTTTCTATCTGTGAAGTTTTCCATTATTATTTCATCGAATAGGTTTTCAATGCCTTTTCCTTTCTCCTCCTTTTCTGGAACACCCATGATTCAAGTATTTGTTTGCTTAAGGTTGCCAGCTAGCAGCTCTGTTAGATTTTCTTCATTTTTTAATTTCTTTTTTCCTTTTTTTTTTTTTTTTTTTGGTCTACATGGGTTTTTTGTAAAAACTATCTTCAAGATCAGAAACTCCTCTGCTTTTTCTCATCTGCTGCTTAAGCTCTTGGTTGTGTTTTTTATTTCATTGATTGTATTTTTCAGTTCCATGAACTCTGCTACATTTTTCTTTAAGGTATTATCCTCTTGGTAAATTTCCTCCTTCATATCCTGGATTTTTTTCTCATTTAATTATGTTGTTTAACTGAGTGTTCTTGTAGCTCATTAAGTTCCTATAAGATTTTTGTTCAGAATTCCCTTCCAGTCATTTCAAGTGTTTCCTGCTCTATAGGGTCTGGTATTTGAGAATTACTGTATTCTTTTCTTGGTGACATATTTTCTTGGATTTTTGTATTTGTAGTATCTCTGCATTGATGTCTGGTCATCTGGTAGAGCAGTTGCTTCTTCTATTACTCTGGAGTGGGCTTTGAGGAGAGAGACTTCTTCTTCTTTTTTGGTCTCTTCTGGTGACTCTCCTTGTGTGAATGCAGTCAAGTGCTTGATAGGCCACCAACAGAGTGGCTGTGTCTGCTGCTGTGGTGGTAAGCCCCTTTTCAATAGCCATGGCTTTGGTGGGCCACCTGAATGGAGAAGTGGTGTTTTTAGCAAACTCCTGCCTTTTGCAGGTGGCAGGGTCTGCCCCTCAGTCCTGCCTAATATCCTGTGCTTGCTCCTGCCTTCTGCAGGGTGGTGGGGACTACTTTTGGCTTCTGCCTAAGACCCCATGCATGCTGCTGCCTTCTGCCAGGTGGTGGTGGGGCTGCCCTCACTCCTTCCCTTTTTGAGTATCAAAAAAATATCAACTATAATCTATTTTTGTTATCAGTTTATAGAATGGGAATGGCCAACTGATGCACACAAAAGTTGCTATGCTCCTGTGATGTCATCAGAGGCTTATTATATCTTTGGAATATAGTCTCTTACAATGCATGGAGGCTAATGAGAACTGCTTCAGTTCAATTTCAGGTGTCAACAATGATTTAAAATAAACTGTTTTAAGCATTATTTCCTTTTATTACTGAGTGAAAGTTCCTAAAATTCTTATTGAGATGACCTGGGAATCAGGAGAGAAAACAATGAATCACTGATAAAGAAGAAATGAATCTTTAAGAGAATCCTAATAAAGCAACATTTATCATTCTTTCTTTTTGATTTATCATCTCAGTCAGAATGAACATTAGCTTTTTCCTCAGTATCACTGATGCAACTCTAAAATGGCATTTTTCTGTAACTGAGCATGGTGAATAAAATTCAGATCCTTATGAGGAAACAGGATCATAAACACTTACAGTTTCCATCTCTCTCTACTATGCTTTGGTCAAATTGTAGATAGCACCTGAAAATTGAGTCAATGTTTTAGTATGTAACGTGGAGTAAATCAGAAATATCCAGTGGTTTGGTCAATCTATGTTCATTATATGATCATTATTCTGTTAAAACATTATATAGAGTAAAATGAGGACCATCCTGGTCTCTGGAAAATTGCTTTCTTGTCCGCATTTGTCTGTAGTTTCCCTTTATCTTCTCTTCAGGCTTCTCTTCTAGCCCTTTTGTCATTTGACCAGTTATCTAGAGTTCTCTTGTCTTAAAGTGATCTACTAAAGTAATTCATGTTTATTTATTAATGATTTAATATTCATCCTTCCCCTATGTTAAATCTTTGCATTTCAAAGAGAAGACTATCTCTAATGGGAGACTATCTGGAAATGAGGCAGCTATGAGAAGCAGCTATACTTGCTAAGATCTTCTTTCAATGTTCCCATAGTTGCATTACAGAATTTGTGGTTATTAAACTTGGTAATACCAATTCTGGGTTCTGACACAAGATGTATTAAATCCAAATCTCATGATTTTTTAAAATAGCATTTTCAAAAACTCATAAGTTGATTTTGATTGTCAGCTTTGTTTGAGAATACCGATATTCATGCCTGTTCATTTTACCCATCATAAAGGACACAGCTTAGAGAAAAGTCCTGATGCTCAGACATCCTTTCCTTGCCCATCTGGGATTACTCTAGGATATGGTAACAAAACCTGGGAACCTTTGCTGACTGGGGTCATGCATCAATTCACTTACTCATTTAATACACATTCATCGAACATATATTATGGGCAAAGCATTGTGTCATGCCTAATTTTGAAGAGCTCACAGTGTAAGGGAACTAACATATGGACACAGTTCTATCACACAGCTATGTAAATAAAGAGTGTATCAGTTATAACATGAGCTCTACACTCCTTTTTTTGCTTATTTTTAAAATTTAGAATCCTTAAAAAAAGCTTATGTTCATTATACTGAAAGGTGGGCAATTTTTCTCTCATTCACTACAGTTTCAAAAGTAATGTTCAATTTCTTTAAGTTTTTCCTGATGTGAATCATTCTGTATAAACTCACAAAATATATTTGAGGGTAGTCTTGCTAGAACTGCAACCTAATCAAGTTTCACTTTTTTCCTCTGAAGTATGGCTAGGATGGACATGTTTCAAATTGAATTAGTCCATAAAAAGAGTCTCAAATAAAGAATGACTTTCAAATATTACAAATCAGTATGCAAGTAATTTTTAATTTAATATAACATACTTTAGCAGGTTTTGTATGAGCTGGCCATAATTTTCAAACAGGGACATATCCTCTTTAAATAATTGTCAAATAAAGAATGACTTTCAAATATTACAAATCAGTATGCAAGTAATTTTTAATTTAATATTACATACTTTAGCAGGTTTTGTATGAGCTGGCCATAATTTTCAAACAGGGACATATCCTCTTTAAATAATTGGCTTCATAGATAAAACGTTCCACATTATCTGAGTGTGTCAAAGGCATATGGCTGAATCACCTACAGAATTGGAACTCAGCTCTTTCAGATCTCATCCTTGCCTAAGACATGTGGACCATATCATATCTCTTAGAGCAGTCTTTTGGCAATAATGTGGATTGTGAACACTCACAACAGATTGGGATATGTTCATTGTTTTGTTAGAAAGCCCCCAGTTCATGATGATTTTCAATGGAAATTACATTAATTAGCAATTTGAGGAAAAAATGAAAAAAAAAGGCATAAGAGATAAAACACTTTTGATAGGAGCTCTTTTCCAGACAGTAGTGGTAAATCATAGATGGCAGAAATGAAGACCATGAAGAAAAGTTTGGCCTGAAATTGTGTTGTGCAAAACATCTTCAATTTCCCCAAACCTGTTTTTATTTAATCTCCAATTGCTTAAAATTTTATTATGTATGTATATTTTTTCATTGTGCACAAGCACTTGAAAAAAAGTTAACCCAATACTTAAAAAACAAACAAACAAACAAAGAAGTAGAGAATTTCTCATTTGCCAAAGCAACCCAAGATAATCTGCACACTTGGAATACGGCAAGTTTTGTTTCCTAAGCTTGGCTACCAAAGTTAGAGACTGCAGTAAGTTACCAGAAGAGAGTTACCAGGCGGGACACTGATGATTTCACCAATCACCATGTTCTGATGGAGTTGGTTAATATTGAATGTCTCCACTATGAATGGCAAGGTGCTAGTCAGCATTGAAAACACCCTCACCTTCTGCCAAAGGAAAGCAAAGGAACCAACTGAAAAGAAATTTTGCTTTTGACAGAGATGTTATAATCTCTCGACAATAACATAAAATGTGTGATTCTTTCCTCGTTAGTGGCCCACTCTGCCCCAAAAGAAGAATCAAGATCATGTTTCCTGAGAAGAACCATGGAGTTTGCGTCTTCCCAGAGAAAGATTCCCGGGGACTTGCATCTCTGGCTCTTTACACATGTCCCTTTGTAGCACTATGTCTTGCAACAGAAAGATGTTGAAAATGTCCCAAAAGAGAATCTTGAATGTTGATCACAAATTCCTAATGGGCCTAGTTTTGTTTCTTGTAAATTTATGTTATATATTAATGTAATTTTGTATTTTCCATCCAGTGCTAGACAAGTTGCTATCCAAAAATACATTCTAAAAGAACAGTTTAAAAAAAAGAAAAAGAGAAAAAAAAGTTAACCCAATCAGAGCCAAAGACAGAGATCATTAGGTAGTATGATAATCTATTTTTACTACTCTAAACACCAGAGATAAGTAGGTAGTGTTTTTCTTGTGAATAGGTTGTATAGATTGCTATGGAAAATAGTAAAAGGATGACGAACTTACAGCCACATCATGTATTTTCCTTCAACAGTAGATATACAATTAAATACTGTATTCAAAATTCAAAGATAAAAGAGACATCATTTAAGTGGTGGCTATTATTATTTTTCAAAGTAATTGTTTTCAACTGATTATTCTCTCTCTGGAACTATTTTCTTCTGACGTTTGCTTATTATCTGCGTGATTTTCAGACATCTTTTAAAATGTCATCTCCTCAAAGAGGCCTTCCCTAGGCATCTGTTCCTACCCCCCCCCCCCCCCCACAAAAAAGAAAAACAGAAAAAAAAAAAAAAAAAGGAAAAGAAATCAAGACCCAAATGAACATGCCAATTCATAAATACAGAACTGGTTGATTTTATTATGGTGCAAAATAAATACCCTGAATGCATGAATATAGTCAGGAAGTGGCTACAAAGCTATAATGGATTTTTAACTCCATTTATTTGGAATTAAAGATATAGTTGTTATACATTATTCTACTCTTAGTAAACATTGGAAGATATTCAACTTGTGTTAGTGGTTACACTGAGCTTAGCCTGTGTCCTGTTTTTCATAATTCTTTATTGGTATGTTCTATGGTTGCCCCAACATGTACGTAGGCATATGATTATTTACATCCTTCCATATTCCTTAATGTGGTTAGATTAAGATCTTTTTCCAACACACCTAAAATAACCATGCAATTGTTCTCATATCACTTTGTGTTAATTTTCTTCATAACACTTTTTGTTTTCTGGGGGTGTTTTTTGTTTCGTTTTGTTGTATTTGTCTATATTTAAGTATTAGGTTATAACCCCAGTGCCAATCAATGAATGCATGAACACTTTTGTGAGTCTATGTTGGAGTCAAAAGTTCAAAATTAAATACAGAAACAATTATGCATATAGAATTTATATGTATTTAATTTTTTTCTTGTTATATATGTGGTAACTAAATGATGGCATTTATTTGCCAGTAACAAGATAATGCAAATAGCCCTTTAAATGCTAATTAATAAATGGATAATTAGATATTACTCTCCAAAAATTAAGACATGTGAAACTCTTAATATATTTGTAAGATGTAAATATAGTTTCACTTTCTTACATCCAAGTAATGATGTAACTTATAATGATTATTATATTATTGTTATAACAGACTTTCCTGTAGCAATTACATGGATGTGCAACTTAAACATAAGCACAGTTCTAACATTTGCTGATTGCTATTCTCTCTTTTGAGTAAGATTCGGTCTTGGATAGGTAATTGATATTAAATGAATTCATCTAGCTTCAAAGACAATGGTCTGAGAAGAAATTGAGATATAATAGTAAGTTTAGTTAGCTATTGACAGAGCAGAACTGGGAAAACGAGGGAAAGAATAATGGGAAGGCTTAAAATTTCTGACTTCATTAGTGAGAAAATTGTAGACCACTTTGCCACTTTATTTTACTTTCTCTTTCCAGTGCTAATTGAAGATTTTGCTGTCTGTTTGTGAGTTCTGTGTTATTCATATTGCTAGTGAGGGGGATTTTGCTGGCTAAGGTTTAGCCCTTATTTTGCTCCAACTGGACTTCTGTGTGTCTAGTAAATTGGTCCTTCAGGAAGAAATTAAGTGCATGCATAGACAATTTATAAAGTAGTAAATTCTTCCTTTCTGCTTTCCACAAATAAGAAATATTTGTGGAAAATTCAGGCTTTATATAGGGTTTTCAAAAACACCAGCGTGAATTTTGGTATAAATTGTGCGATAGTTTAAGTGTGTGTATATTTCCCACATTCAGTATTTCTCTTTCTGTGCCTGGCTTATTTCACTTAACATAATTTTCTCTGAGTTCATCCATGGGCATAAAGGCGATGCATTTTTCCCTTTAAGTGCATTTGATTTTATAGCTTTATTTGTTATAGAGTCACTTTATGGAAATAATGAACGTTATTTACTCTTGGAGGCCTAACTATATCCCCATTTTACTGTTACATATACGCAAGGGTACTTAAAAAGATTACAGAAAATGGAATTAAAAGATAATATGAATCTTTCCATGAACTTTTTGAAGGCCCCTTGTATCTGTATATATATTATATATATATGTATGAATATACATCCCTTCATACACATATCATGTTTTGTGTATATATGTACACATATAATATTGTGTACATGCCCACACATATGTATATGCAACATTGTGCATATGTTTTCAAGTAGTTCTGTTTTAGTTTTTTAGATTTGTATAAGCAGGCCAGGCATACATGTGAATAAAAATAGAGTCCAATGTGTATCACTCTTAGGGTTTGAAAAAATATTGATATTTATATTTATTCACATTTCTCTCTGACCTCCTTGTACAAATCAAATAATTACCCCAAACAGAACTTCCTGAATATTGTGTGTGTGTGTATATATATATGAAAATTTTTCATGGATAAAAGTCCATAGTTTCAACACATTCTTTAAAGTTTTTTGCCTGTGAAAATTAACTAAATTATAAGAAGAAGAACTCTGAATGGATTGTGTTTGTATGTTTAAGGGCGTAGTCACAGACGCCTGTCTATCTTAGGACCGGGAATGAAGAGCAACTTGACCTTCTCACAGATTTCTGGAGTTATTCATTGTGAGGTGATTCAAAAGATTGTCTAAAACTTTGATGTACTGATGTAGAATGAATTTTGAAGGAAAAAGTTTCCAAACTAAAAGGAAGAAAAAAATATTGCTAAACACAAAGATCTGTTATGTTTTCACAGCTTGAGGTAAAGAGACTAGCTTTTGCAAATACTTCGCTATTATTACTATTTAAAAAAATGAATAGAAAGAAGGGTCCTTATTAGTGTAAGTAATGATGTAATTATTTACTTATACAAATAATTACACTTCTTTGTATTCTTTTCATAGTTTCCTTTTTAAAAAATTTAAGCAATCTCAGTTGATGAACTAAGAAGCAGCTCAAAATAGTTATAAACATTGGGTTTGTAAGACTGCATTGAATCTTCATAATATCGTGGAGAGAGAGAGAGAGAGGGAGGGAAGGAGACAGAGAGAGGGAGAGAGATCCTCTAACTAAGAGCAGAATAAGTAGTGAGGTATTATTTCTCCCCAGGGCTCCTAAGCAGCAGCATCAGTGAGTATTTACTGTGATTGCATATGAAGTATCAGAACAGAGCTTCACTGTCAGAGTTTGATATTTAGTGGAGCAGAGCAAAGGAATTTGGGGACTGGCCTATCATATTAGAAGTCCTGGCTATTCCGGTAAGACAAGTGGTAACCTTTAAATGAAAATGTAATCATTTACAAGCTGACATTTGATTTCCCTCTAAACCCAGTCTCCACTTTAATTTGCTGCCTCTAAACAAGCAGTGAATAGTGTTCAACGTAAGGTTAGGGCTTAGAAAAAAAGACTCTGCCCTATTGAAATAGAAACTACATTTAAAAAGTTGTCAGGCTGTGCAGTTAGTTGTAGGGAAAATTATTGGAAAAAGATTGAAACTACGGTCATGAACAGAACATTGAGAAAAGCAATATCAACAGAAATGAAACCTACTGTCGTGGTCATAATATTTCTTTCTTTTTTTTTTTTTAACCATTCACTTATTTATTTTTTTCCTTTTTTAATTGAAACATAATTCATTGTACATATCTGAGGGGTAGAGCATTGAATATGTGTGTGTTATGTGATGCTCAAGTCAGGATAATAAATATGTTCAACATTACACAATATAATCATTTTTGGGGGTCCTTTACCAATTTCACACTTACTTTCCTACCCCCTTGGTGGCCACAGTTCTGTTATCTCCTTTTAAAAGTTCAATGAATTATTGTGATTGTTGTATCTTTCTTTCTTATTTTTAATAATTTATTTGTTTATTTTTAAATTCCCACTTATAAGTGAGGACATTCAGTATTTCTCTTTCTGTGCTTGGCTTATTTCACTTAACATAATTTTCTCTAAGTTCATCCATGTTGCTGTGAATGGCAGAATTTCATTCTTTTTTATGGCTGAGTAGTATTCCATTGTGTATATATACCAATGTTTCTTAATGGATTCATCATTAAATAAGATTAAACCCTGGTGGGACTTTGGTCCAAGCCAGAATGCAGGATGGTAGTGTCAAGGGTCACCTTCTCCATTAATGTTTTTCTTTAATACTACTTTTTGACTTTGCCAATACTTCAGTGTGGCAGTACTCGAGTATCACCATCAAATGTAAACACTGGTGCCTCTGTTTCTGTCTCTATTGGCTCTGGGCTTCATCTCTATACACCGATGACTCCTGAGTCTGCCATTGAAGCCAAACCACCACCTGGAATCTGGGTCCCTTTCCTTCCTGTCTCCTTAGGAATTTCATCCATTTTCATCACTTTTGACTCTCTCTTCAGTTTATTAGTGCTTTCTTCACATTTAAATAAATCTATTGAAATCTTCCCATATTGAAACAACAAAACAAAATTTAGAAATCTCTTTTCACCCTACTTCTTCCAGCTATTGCTCTGACCTTTCCCCCCCAGCAAACTTTCTTGAATGACTTGACTGTGCTATCTCGGCACTTTCCATTTGCTCTGAGAGACTGCGGTGAGCTTCTGCGGCCATCTGTGAACTGGAAACAGGGCCGGCCTCTGGGCGTGAGACCAGGGCAGGTCACTCAGGGCTCTGCTGCTCGGAAAGGGGCTCCCTGCCCTTGGGGTTTCAGGATTTGGGGTGAGCATCTTGAAATTCTTCATGGTCTTTATTTCTAAGTGTTGCTTTGTGAGTCAAGTCTGATGGGGCAGTGGATCCTGCTTTGGACAATGGATTACGCTTGGGGAGGCTGGAGCTTCAACTCACACATCGGTTCACCTCCTGCAGTCTTCCCGCCTCTCTGTGAGTGGTTCTGGGTAGCTGGTTCCCTGTCCCTGCTCAGGGACCACTGTCATCCTCTGTCACTGGCGGCCACCAGGTAGCTTGGATTCGGGGGGCAAGAGGTGGGGATGGTGAGATAGCTATATTTGTTGTTACCTGAGAGCAAGGAAGGTGGGGTCAGATATGCAGCACTGTGTCTTCGGGATGGGGTAAGGCAGCAGTGTCTGGTCCAGGGCAGGCAGCACCAAGGTGGGGGTGGGGGTGGATTGTCTGGCCAGGTGCCTCCTGCCAATTCTGGGTGCAGGTACATAGTGCATCTACACACATAAACTGCAATTGTTTGTGGGCTGCTGGCCCATTATGGGTTGGAGTATGAAAAGGGGTGATTTCCCTGTTTCTAGTCAGCTGGAAAATTCATTTTGCGCAAGCCCTGCAGATTATGTCGTTGGCCCTAATTGGAGCCTATTCTCCTCAATGTCTCTGTGACCTCTGTCATGCAAAATTCAGTGGATGCTCTTCCAGCACTTGTCTCTCAACTTCTTTGGTGCTTTGGCCACCATGGATCACTCCTTCCTCCTTAACCCCTTTCTTCCTCCCACTTCGGTGGCTAGTGCATTGTTGGAAGCAGGGAGCTGCCCTGAATGCAGGGGTCCCCTAGGGGGCACAGCTCTCGTCCAGCTGCATCCAGCTGATGAAGCTTCATGAGATCAAAGAGAATTGTTTTGAAAATAGCTGGAGATGTTTTTGAAGAAGTCTAGACTTTTGACCTTGGAGCATTCCTGAGAACTTGGGAGTGTGTGCTATTCCTGTAAACCCACGCATCCAGCTGCTTACACAGAATTAGTAACCCTTTGTTTAGACATGCACTTAGAAAAGTATATAAGGAGAAATGCCTGTTGAATAAAGCACAACAGCTCTTCAAGGCTGTTTGTCCTCCTGATCCCATCTTTTGTCTCTTGTCTCTTTTCTAAATCCTGCGCTCATCTTCTCATCCCGCCATCTCCGGCTGGCTTCCGGCTGGTGGCGCCCGAACAGGGACCTGAAGTTCAGAGCAGGGACACTGCCCGGTGAATTGTGAGGACGTCCGGAATTAAGGTAAGTGGTGGGCAGTTAGTGATTGATATAGTCGGGAGTAAAAAACTATGGGACAAAATAGTAGTAGGTATTTGTTTGTGCAAGTCTTAAAAGCCATGCTTCATTCTCGGGGCACGAAAGTGGGTGCCGCTCAGTTGGATAAATTTTTAAATTTTGTGGGAGAAATATGTCCGTGGTTTCCAGAGGAAGGTACTGTTAATATGGATACTTGGGCTAAAGTAGGAGTTAAAATTCAGGATTATTATTCTGCACATGGGCCTGAGAAGGTTCCTGTCGATGCTTTCTCTTTATGGACTTTAATTAGAGACTGTCTTGACCCTCGACATGAAAGTGATAAATTCCAAGAGGCTGTAAATCCCCAGGCTTTGTTAGCCGCCGCTCCCCCTCTTGATGTTCAGGACTCCCCTCTAATGGGAGACTCTTTGAACAAATCTATATTAAAAGAGAATACAGGACTTGTAGATGAATTAGATCCCTCTGATCAGGAAGATTTGGAGGAAATGGCAGCCGAATATAAAAAGGAGCCAGATCTGTTTTTGCTTCAGACTAAACCTCCACCCTCTTATGAGGATCCAGTTAAGAGAGACCTTGCGCAGTTAACACAGATCTGTGCACAGCTCTCACAACAAGTTCAATCTCTGGCTTTAAATAAAGCTAAGTCTTCGCCAGCCCCATCGGTGATGGCCGGTCTTGAAGGACCTCCTTTAGTTGATGTATTAACCCCAGAACAAACTATGATGGTTGCCATGGTAGAAAAGGAACAAAAGGGGAAGCCTTTGTCCTTCACGGATAATGTGAGTCTGCCTTCCCAGCCAAGTTGCAAAATGTCTCCCTTGCAATGCGCTTTACAAAAAGCCCTTGGGAACAAGGAATCTTTAGAAGAATTTGTTGTCTACCCTGTATTTGAAAGACAAGGGCCTAATGAACAGCCTCAAAGGTATCATCAACCTATTCCTTTTAAACAATTAAAGGAATTAAAAATTGCTTGTGCTCAATATGGCCCGACTGCTCCTTACACTGAGGCTTTGCTGGAATCTCTCTCTCTTGAAGCTCTCCCTCCGGGGGATTGAAAAAATTTATCATGGGCCTGTTTAGAAAGAGGTGATTATTTATTATGAAAATCTGAATTTGTAGAACAATGTCAAACTACTTAATGGGATCACTGTTTATGTGATCAACGGGCGCCCCTGTACGTGGCAGACTTCTTTTCGCNCAGTTGGATAAATTTTTAAATTTTGTGGGAGAAATATGTCCGTGGTTTCCAGAGGAAGGTATGTAATATGGATACTTGGGCTAAAGAAGGAGTTAAAATTCAGGATTATTATTCTGCATATGGGCCTGAGAAGGTTCCTGTCGATGCTTTCTCTTTATGGACTTTAATTAGAGACTGTCTTGACCCTCGACATGAAAGTAATAAATTTCAAGAGGCTGTAAATCCCCAGGCTTTGTTAGCCACCACTCCCCCTCTTGATGTTCAGGACTCCCCTTTAATGGGAGACTCTTTGAACAAATCTATATTAAAAGAGAATACAGGACTTGTAGATGAATT
>NW_007730859.1:99067-104655 GCF_000696425.1 Galeopterus variegatus | reverse complement strand
GGATCCCTCGTGTACTTAAAACTGACAATGGGCCCGGCTATGTGGGTACCAAATTTCAAACGTTTTGCTCTTCATTTCAGATTCATCACAAGACAGAAATTCCTTACAATCCCCAAGGTCAAGGGATTGTTGAAAGGGCGCACAATACACTTAAACAATAATTATTAAAATTGAAAAGTGGGAGTCTATACCCCCTGACTCCCACCAATCACCTAGCCCATGCATTATTTGTTCTGAATTTTTTGATTTTAGATGATCATGGCCATTCTGCCGCCCAGCGCTTTTGGAGTTCAGGTCAAACTCCTGCCCGGCCTTGTGTGCGCTGGAGGGACCCTATGACAAATGAATGGCATGGCCCCGAGCCTGTACTCATTTGGGGACGAGGGCATGTTTGTGTTTTTCCACAGGATGCCGAAAGTCCGCGCTGGCTCCCGGAGAGGTTGGTACGCCATGCAAACTCTGTCATTGACAGCATGGATGAGACGTCTCACCCTGGAGGACATGGCAGGTGGTCTCCCGAGAACGCAGATGGCCCAGCTCCCAACATGGGGACAGATAAAGAAACTCAGTCATGAGGCCCGCTCTCTGCTCGTAGAGACTTGTCAACCTGTCTAAAGAAGAGAATCTTATAATACTGTATCAAACCTCCTTTGTTATGCTTCCTGTTAATCTTTCAGAACCCTGGTTCACTAATTCTGGTTTACAGTTGTTTAAGCAAGTTTCTGATCTTATGGAAAGGCCTTGTAGATTTCTGGGATTATTAATTGCAGGGGTGCTGGCTCTTGTTTCCGTCATAACAGCTGGTGCTATGGCTGCTGTGGCTCTTTCGCAAACTATTCATAATGCTCAGTATGTAAATCAAGTATCTAAAAATGTATCTTTAGCACTTGGAACGCAAGAAAGCATAGATAAAAAAATGGAGACCAAGCTTAATGCCTTGTATGATAGTTTAACTTTAATAGGTGATGAAGTGTATGCCTTGAAAATAAGACTTTTGCTTGATTGTCATGCAAATTATAAATGGATTTGTGTAACACCAAAATTGTACAATGATAGCCAACACAATTGGCTAAGGGTGAAATGCCATCTGAATGGTGTATGGCATAATGTAAATGCCTCGCTGGATCTTGTCGCTTTGCATCGAGAAATCACGGCAATGCAACAAGCCCCCCAGTTGGATACTAGCCTGGCAGAAATGGCTAAGACTTTCATTCAAAACTTCCTTTCACGAGTGCCCACTATGCAGGTTTGGGCCTGCACTCTCATAGGGTTTGGGACTGCTCTCAGACTTATTTTGATATGTTTGTTAATTTTTCCAAGCCTTCTTCGATTGATTTTTAAGGAGTTAACAAATGTCCAATCAAAAATACATGAATTGAAGCTTCGTCAAAGAAAATAAATGGGGGAGATGTTGGAAGCAGGGAGCTGCCCTGAATGCAGGGGTCCCCTAGGGGGCACAGCTCTCGTCCAGCTGCATCCAGCTGATGAAGCTTCATGAGATCAAAGAGAATTGTTTTGAAAATAGCTGGAGATGTTTTTGAAGAAGTCTAGACTTTTGACCTTGGAGCATTCCTGAGAACTTGGGGGTGTGTGCTATTCCTGTAAACCCACGCATCCAGCTGCTTACACAGAATTAGTAACCCTTTGTTTAGTCATGCACTTAGAAAAGTATATAAGGAGAAATGTCTGTTGAATAAAGCGCAACCGCTCCTCAAGACTGTTTGTCCTCCTGACCCCATCTTTTGTCTCTTGTCTCTTTTCTAATCCTGCACTCGTCTTCTCGCCCTGCCATCTCCAGCTGGCTTCCGGCTGGTGCATGTCCCTGGTCCTCCACTTATTTCTTCCTGTTGGTCTGCTCTGCAGGGTGATCTTCCTTAACCCTTGCTTGCAGAGTGGTGGCATTGGTGTGAGAGTTCTGCCCTTCTCATTCACATACTCCCTTCTGATGGCTTTCATTCCACTGTGTGCTGACTGTCCTGTCCAGTCCACATCTTCAGCTCAGATCTGAGCTTCAGACCTGCTGTGCTACTGTGTCTAGTGACTGCAGCTCATCTTCCCTCTGTTCCCACAGGTTCCCACATGTCCTTCTCAGGTAGCTGAGAAGTTCATCTTTGTTAATAATAGCTGCTGCTTTGATTCAGCACCTTCTAAAAGCTGGGCTTCTTGTTTATATACTTTATTCCTAGGATTCACACTGATGATTAAGAGGCTCAGAGCTTAAGAAACTGCTCTGAGGTCAAATCACTCAAATGTTGGTTAATTTCAAAACATCTTTTTCTACAATAATCACGAAGTACCTTAATGATATTTGTACTAGATATTAATGAGCTATTTTGTTACTTCTTCTAGATAAAGATAATAATAAGCACTGGCTATGCGCCAGAAACTGTGTTCTAATTGCTTTACATATGTTAACTGATTTAATCAACAATCGTATGAGATAGATACTATTATTACTATTATTGCAAAAAATGAGGCACAGAAGAGTTAAGCAGCTTTCCCAAGGTCACACAGCTAGTAGGAGGAAGAGAGCCAAGATTTTCACCAAGACAGTCAGCCTCCAAATGCTAGGCTTTAGCCCAAACACCACACTTCATTTCCTGCCCTGTTTAGTTGCCAACCAACTCTGAAGACTTTGGAAAGTGTCTTCTGCATGCCTCACATTCTCTGGATTTTAAGTGATGGTAATAGTAGGCTGTTATGCCATCTTCACTGGGAAAATATCTGGGGGAAAGCTAAAGGCAGGAGATTTCTCCAGACAAATATACCAGATGATACCTTAAACACAATTTTTAAGTCTTGTTTTGTTTTACTCAGTGCATCTTTCTTTCCTGGGTAGAGAACCTGAACACCATATAGTCCTAAATATTTTTTTGAAGTTTGAATTAGCCAGAGTCGAATAACATGGGAGAATAATAAAATGCTTAAAATGCTGAGATAAGTAACTATGGAAGCAACATTTAAAAAAATGTATAATTAATTAATTCATCAAATATTTATTGCCTGCTCTGTGCTAGGTATAGTAAGAGGTTTAGGGCAGACCACAGTGAACAAGACAAAGCCTCTATAGTCCAGGCATCGTCTGACTTCCAGGAGAGAAAGGAAAGCACAGAGGCCATAACTCTATCGGGCACATGGAGAGCAGGATCTGTAGAAATCCTCAGGTGGAGGAAGCCTGTCGGCTGATGCCTTGAAAACTGAGAGCCTCAGATGAGGTCTACCAGCAGTAGACGTGACTTTAAATCCTGGTGGCATAGTAACTATTTAAGCTCTCAAAGCCTTACTTTCTTCATCTGTGAAATCCACTCCATCTTTAGCCACAACTATTGAGTATCTCCAATGTAATATAGGGTGAAACCAGAGACAGGAAAAGCAGATAATGCTATAGTTCCCTTTTCTTTTGGACCAAATGGGGCCTATTTCATTGAATTCCATGAATGCTGACTTGATTGAATCTTTTGGGTGGGTGGAAGCAGTTTAGAATAAGCTGCTCCTCCATGAGACCTAGTTTTGCCTTCCCATGAACTCAGCTTCGGCTCTGACAACAGTAATTGTGATAGTAATCATATTGTTTAACATTTTGTGGCTGCTTGTTATGTTCTAAACACTACATAGATTAGCTCTCTTGTTTTTTCTTACAGTACAATGAGGCAGGAACTCATTTCCTCAAAATGTTGTTGGAGTACTTAGCTATCCCATTCTCTTATTTTTCCAAGATGAGATTACCACAGGTAAACTTTCAAAGACAGAATGTAAGGACACTCTATCACTTCTATGATTGACAGAAGTCTCCGCTTGTGTCCTGTATCAGTCGGGGAAACAAAATCGGTACTAGATATTTTGACAGAGAAATATTAAGATAGGAAGTTGGCTAAGTGCTGAAAAAGCAGAGAGAGGACACTTAGGAAAGACAGATAATAAATAACTGAAGCAAGCAGCTACTACCTCAGGGCTGAGGGAACAAAAGGAAGGGGTTGGTTTGTCAGAATCTAGAAGGGCAGCGGTGGGCCTCCATTGTCCTGGGACTCAGATCTCTGAGGAGGGGTCACTGTCCTCTGTTGCTGGTACCTTGGAGGGTGCCCAGTGAGACTATTTTGGGAACAGGGGAAAAAGCTGAAGATTGAAATTAACTGTCCCTGCCAAGGTGAATGGCTGTTGCAGAGGCAAGTTGAGAAAAAAAAAAGAAGCAAACAGAGGAGGACGATGTTCACTTCTCTTCCAGCTTTCCAGTCCCCTCTAGTACCCTTACAGTGGCAAAGCCTAACAGGAGGCTATTGCCAAGGGAGCAATGAAGTCCGCCAAGTTCCAGTTCCAGCATCAGCATCACAAACAGAGTGCAGAGAAGTGGGTTGGTTGCTGAGAGAAAACTGCTTCATAACTGGAACAAGTCCTTTGCTTGCTTTAGCCCTCTAATGTGCCCAAATCTCTCCAAATGTGTGGCCGCTCTACTTGGGGGATGGCAGCCTGCATAATTGCTGAGCTGGACACTTCTGGTGTAATTTGTGTGCGTGCGTGCGCGTGCGCGTGTGTGTGTGTGTTTAATGCTATTGGCAACTTTTTGAAATTAGCTCCCTGGAGTTGCTGCATATACTTAACATAATTTTTATCACATTCATGAGGGATATCTACTTCAAACCTGCAGACACGCATTTCATGTTTTTTAGAACAGAGAGCTGTTTTCTTTTTAGTATAACTGACATAAGTGCATGAACTCCTGCTCATCATTTCAGTTCCTTTTTTTTCTTCAATCTTCACATCTAAACCAATATACGTTAATCTCAAACCTATCTGTCTACCTGTTGTAAGGACAAATATAAATTCAAAATAAGAGGTTTAATTCTTCCTTTTGATGATAAGGGAAATACTACTCCCCTCCTCTCCTTTCATAGATCATTTACTCTAGAAAACTTGTAAATATAAGTTCTTTCTCTCTTTGAAATGCATGCAAATATTTATAAAAACTAAATAGTCTTTTACCAGCTTTAAGGTTCAGCAATGTCCTTCTCTAGGACCTGGGAACAATTTCTGTGAAATGTAAATATCAAGATAGCATCTTTATCTCCCAGTCTCTGTGGGAAGGTAGGAGTTTAACTTTAACAGTGCCTCGCACCAAGTTACAAAACTACCTCCTTTCTTAAAGACTTGAGAAGGTTATTTCTCCTTTGGATAGAGGCAATTAGCAAACACAGATCCTAATTACCAGGTAAATCTAGGATGAATTATATATAAAAAATGGTCTTGTCATGTCCACTTACTTGAGGACTAGTTACTTTTTACCTCAAGAACATGTATGAATTGAGTTGTGTCAGCATGGCTGTATAAAAAGGTGAGATTTCTTTCCATCTTTGCAGTCTTTTGGCAGATTGCCTGCGATGGTATCATATTCTGGTTTGATGCTTATTCAGGACTAAAAATTTTTTCTATCTCTTCTACCTTCATGGAGACTCTTTTAGGTTGGGAGGTGATTTTGTTTTTAATTACATTTCTCCAACTCTATCTTTCTATCTGTAGTGGATTGAATTATGTCTCCCCCAAACTTGAAGCTTGACTTGTATCCTCCAAGTTTTACATATTAGAAGCTTGGCCCC
>NW_007730859.1:93473-98163 GCF_000696425.1 Galeopterus variegatus | reverse complement strand
CTCTCTATTATTTGTCTATTATCTATCTATTTTCTGTCATCTATATCTATCATCTATCTATCATCTATATATCATCTATCAATCTATTATCACTCTATCTATCTGTACATTTTTCTCCATTTTAGCTGCACCGCCCTATCTGCCATATTTACCTCCCTTTAGTGTTTGTTTCCTTGCTTCTATTCTTGCTCCCTCTACATGGTTAGTCACATTCCTTTAAAGAATGCAGCTAGTCCTAAAATCCTGCAATGGCTCATATTGTGCCTTGAATGAAATCCAAAGTCCTGTAAGTCCTAAGCAATATGGCCCTTTTCCAACTTGCCCACCTCAGCCCCTGCCTCTCTTCTACTTGCAAGTTATGTTCCAGCCATGCTGGTTTTTCATTTCATTTCCCTAAATGTACCAAGCTCTTTCCAACCCAGGGATTTCTCACATGCTCTTCACTTGGCCTGGAACTTTCACTTGCTATGGTTCATTACTCAGCAGGTGTTAAGCTAAATGTGTCCTCCACAGAGAGGCTGTTCTTCACACCCAATCTGAGTAGATTGGTCTTATTTCTTATCAACATTCCACCCTTTTTATCGTCATAGGTCTTATTGCCATTCCTAACTAAGTTTGTATTTGTTCTGTGCTTGCTTTTCATGCAAAGACCACACTTTTTCCCTCCCCATTGTTGTAAACCCAGTGCTCTCCATGGCATCTGAAATATGGTAGGTCCTCAGCAGCTGTTTGTTAAATAAATGGCTCTCCACTGAAGTTCATTTCAAAGAGAAGCATCTCTCAGTATTTTTCCCGTTTGTGCTCTTATCCAGTTGGAGGGCTGGATTGACATTGCAGAGATGCATTTGGCACATCAAGCTTGCTAGGGAACATAACAATTTCAGTGCTTGAAAGCCTACGAATCCCAGTTGAGAGCTTTCTGTTTCTTTTGACTAGCTCTCCATTAGTTAAATTACATATCCAGTAGGCGAGGCCTGAGGCACCACCACGCTTGGTGTGCTGAGGAGAATGGGTGCTCCATAGGAGTGAAAAGAGCTGTCTTCTATCTGCTAGTCCATCGAGATGCTTTTCAACTTGCATTACAAGTCAGCACTTTACTGAAAGGAATGGAGGAGCGGCAGGGCTCCCAGTTCAGTAAGATGGATGGATGGTGGTGCTAGGTTTTGCTGTGGTATTGGTCAAAGAAAGTGCTAGGCTGCAACAGGTTACTGAGAATGAGGCAGGCCACCGATGTGCATTTTACTGCAGAAGTTCCAGAAGGAATGGTTTTAACCAAATAGGGGCTTATGATGCATGTAACTATTCAAGATTGCTCATAGGTAAATAGATTTTCAAACTCTTTTGGCAACTGTTTTCCACTTTATTCTGTTTCCACTCCAGTAGCTTCAAAACACTGGTAGCTAATTTTAACTTTCAAATGCCTTTAACAAATACATTGATGAGCCTTAATAACATTAGTGATGACAGTGGAGGATCTTGCTGCAAGGTTTTAGTAACAAGCCACAGAAGACTTCAAATGATATGATTTAAATAGAGAAGCTGACCTTCTCCTCTCCTACTCCCCAAGGACTTTGAGCTTCTGGGAGTAAACAAGTTTGCCTTCATGCACACAATCCACAAGTTTGGTCCCCATTTGTCATTTGATATTTAATTTTGATTAATTAAAAGAGCAGAGGCTTGGCTCCGACTTTAGGCAGTTTGTCCTTGCTCCAGTTCAGCTGTGGTGCACCAGACTCTCCTTGGTCTGTGGCCTGGACAGCCACAGCAGACACTTCTGTGGAAGTTGTCAGGCCTGCTGCCCTTTGTTCTGGAGCCTGCAGTGTCCAGCACAATAATGCAAGGTGAGCCAAGTATGCCGTCTTTGGAATTACTTGCCTTTTTAGTTTCTGATAGTGCTGCAGCAGTAGTTATGGTCATCAACCCAAGAAGCCAGTGGTTCAGAACGAAAAGTATCAAATGCTGTCAGGGGCTGCCTGTCTCCCTACTCAGTCCTCTCTACAGACAAAAGGGAATTCATGTCAACTTTTCACGTTGTTGAAAATAGAGAAGTCAGTGATTCCCTAAGAGCTTCTTTGGAAACTGAATCCCATCCTGTCTTGAGCCCCTGACTACAGGTCAAAAAAGCCAGGATTTAAACAACAAACTTTCTTAATGCACTGTTACTATAATTCCTTTAATTAGCCTCTGTCTGCCTAAGATCAGAAGTGCCCTTTTACCTTTAAAACCTGTTTACTCTAATTTTTAATCACAGTTGTCAGGATTTCTGAAAGTGTGCCACATTAGAATTATCTAGGGGCTTTTGGGATGCTTCCTGGCCTAGCCCTATCTACCGAGTCATATTCCCTGGGGGTGGGGACTACAAATGTTCATTTTTATGAACATTTATTCTTATATGTCACAAACATTGACAAATATTCTTGTAATCACATACATTGGAGTACCACTGAGGTATATATAGCACCTAGCATAGTGCATGGCCAAGGAGATGCCTCGAAAGTAGTAACTGTTAATATTTTAACCCATTGACATGCAGATACTTAGGAAATAGGATGAAAACAAAAATCCCATTATCTCTTTCAATGCATCCTGTAGAAAATTTCTGCTTGAGAGTGTGCTTTCTCTATACAAGATAGCTAATTCACAGTCCCTTTTAGATCAGTTAAAAATTGTGCCATTCTCTCAAATTTCAAATTTCAAATGGACCCGGTTTGCCTGACCCTTGTCACAGATGTTTCTCTCCTCTGCATTCTTTTCTTGTTCTGCACAATCTCCTTGGTATCTCATCCACTTATATAATTTCAGCTATCAACAATGAACCAATGTGTCCCAAGGCCAGATTTTATTTAGCTTGTTCACATGGTAGTATTTAACATTGTCTAGTAGAGGCTAACAGGTAATTATTTTGCAAAAACAATTGGCACATGGTGATTTAAAAGAAGAAATAGCTGTTTGAATTATGATATTACCCAACAAAAATTCTTCTGATTTTTAACTTCCTTAATTATTCAAAGGTTATGATTCCTATTACAAAAAGTCATTATTATTAATATTGCACTTCATCAAGAACAAATATTAGATGCAGTGCAAAATATACCTAAGTAGATTCCAAGAACTATAGGGTACTGTGATGTAGTTTTTTTGTTTTCGCTTTAAAATATTTACCTTTGAAGAATACCAGTTTGATACCCGTATCTTCTTTTTCTTTGTTCTTTTTCTTTCTTTCTTTTCCTAGGTAGTTTCTCATTCTAAATAAATGGATTCAGTTGAAGCATTTTTGCTTTTGTCACATGGGTCCATTAGATCAGTATGAAATGATCCATTCATGTATATATTTGCCAGGGACTTGGTCAATTAATAATAAAGGGTTAGTAATTGGTGGAAATCTGTAATTAGTAGCTGCTTAATGGACTCACCCATGAGGACATGAGTTCGTTTCATATCCTGCTGTGCACAAAACATTCAGAAACTACCTTTAGTTTATGAACTAAGAGTTGATTGTGGCTTTATTTTAATGTGATTTTGAGTTATCTCGTGCCTCCTACTTATNCTTTGTTCTGGAGCCTGCAGTGTCCAGCACAATAATGCAAGGTGAGCCAAGTATGCCGTCTCTGGAATTACCTCTCCCTTGCCTTTTTAGTTTCTGATAGTGCTGCAGCAGTAGTTATGGTCATCAACCCAAGAAGCCAGTGGTTCAGAACGAAAAGTATCAAATGCTGTCAGGGGCTGCCTGTCTCCCTACTCAGTCCTCTCTACAGACAAAAGGGAATTCATGTCAACTTTTCACGTTGTTGAAAATAGAGAAGTCAGTGATTCCCTAAGAGCTTCTTTGGAAAACTGAATCCCATCCTGTCTTGAGCCCCTGACCACAGGTCAAAGAAGCCAGGATTTAAACAACAAACTTTCTTAATGCACTGTTACTATAATTCCTTTAATTAGCNTTAGATGCAGTGCAAAATATACCTAAGTAGATTCCAAGAACTATAGGGTACTGTGATGTAGCTTTTTTGTTTTTGCTTTAAAATATTTACCTTTGAAGAATACCAGTTTGATACCTGTATCTTCTTTTTCTTTGCTCTTTTTCTTTCTTTCTTTTCCTAGGTAGTTTCTCATTCTAAATAAATGGATTCAGTTGAAGCATTTTTGCTTTTGTCACATGGGTCCATTAGATCAGTATGAAATGATCCATTCATGTATATATTTGCCAGGGACTTGGTCAATTAATAATAAAGGGTTAGTAATTGGTGGAAATCTGTAATTAGTAGCTGCTTAATGGACTCACACATGAGGACATGAGTTCGTTTCATATCCTGCTGTGCACAAAACATTCAGAAACTACCTTTAGTTTATGAACTAAGAGTTGATTGTGGCTTTATTTTAATGTGATTTTGAGTTATCTCGTGCCTCCTACTTATCTCTATGTCTCTTTATCTTGGTTATTTTATCTGCCAAATATCTCAACTTGTTCATGTCACACTGTAGACATTCAGTAAATATTTTTAAATGAATGACTCCAATGTCCCCTCCTCCACCCCAAAGTATTCTAACTTTGAACTCTACCCAGATCTGCCCTTTTGGGAAAAGTTCAAATTAGCTTTTACTTGTTTTACTCCTTTTGAACCTTTTCCCTCTCTGGGTGAGCATTGGAAACTCTCACATCTGTGTCTCACCTTTCTCCCCTTTTCTCCCTCTT
>NW_007730859.1:88591-92200 GCF_000696425.1 Galeopterus variegatus | reverse complement strand
ATATCTCAACTTGTTCATGTCACACTGTAGACATTCAGTAAATATTTTTAAATGAATGACTCCAATGTCCCCTCCCCCACCCCAAAGTATTCTAACTTTGAACTCTACCCAGATCTGCCCTTTTGGGAAAAGTTCAAATTAGCTTTTACTTGTTTTACTCCATTTGAACCTTTTCCGCCGCTGGGTGAGCATTGGAAACTCTCACATCTGTGTCTCACCTTTCTCCCCTTTTCTCCCTCTTCTCACCTGTAATCAAAGTTCTGTCTGCCTCTAGTCAAAACTCATTTATCTCTAAGAATGTCCAGGTACACTTTATCTTTAAATTTTTCAGAGTGGAACATCCATTAAATAAACAGATTATTCTCTTACTAACATTAGTTCCCTTCACCATATAGCTTTGATGTATTCTTATACATGAAGACCTTCTATCCTCTTGGAGCAAAGATGGGGAGAAAATGAAAGGAGAAAGGGGACAGAGAACAGTACATTGATTGTTCTACTGGGCTGGGATGGATCGGGAAGGACAAATGTGAGAAAGGGCACAGAACCTGCTTCTGCCACATGTATAAAGCACCAACATTCAAGAGAGTCTAAACAACACACAGAAACTCACCTCCTGCCTATTTTCCCACTAATGCTGTGTATTAGCAAAGTAATCTGATTAAACTGAACTTCTCATAAAGGATTAAAATGTGTATGGTGGTGAATGGGTGGAACAGGGCAATTTTCTCTGTATTAGTGCAGTCACTTGAGTGCTAAATGTCAGGTATGGTAGTAAACAAGACAGACTGTGCCCTGCCTTTTTGAAGGCTACAATCCAAAAGATTGAAGGGATGCTTCGGTATGTACAGTTGAGGCTACTAGGCATGACATTTAGGGATATTGGGTCCTACAACAGCTGAGTCATTTTAATGTCCATGTAGGAAATCTTTATCCTTTGTCTTTAATTCTCAATTATCGGAAAAATTTGTCAAATTAATTTTGTTCTAAGTTTTATTTAATTAGAATTTCAGCTTTATATGTGCTTATCCTTTAGAGTTTATAGCTAATTTAGCGTATTTTCCTGTGCACGTCTTAGAGGGACAATTTTTGTAGGCAATATTTGTTAAGTTTAATAAAACTTGGCATAATGAAATGGAAAGTCCCTTTAATAAATTACCTATGTGTGGCCTGTACCTTTATAAAAAAAAATGCTTCCATTTACTCAATTATTTTTCCCTTCTTTTAAAAAAGACATTCAGTAGCATGTCTTCATACAATGAAGCAGGTTATTATTCGGACAGTCAGAAGAAGTGACAGAAAATATAGACTTCAGTGTGATAAAGGGGTTGAAATTGCCTCAGGAACATTAGAAAGGATATTCAAGAAAAGCTGTGAAGTGTTGCATCCTCAGTCTATCTCTGAAGAATGCTGGGAGAACCTCTCCTTGAATACATGTGCCCTTGCCTCATGCCCTCAGGACTAGGAGTTCCAAAAGAGGCATTTTTGACAAGTCAGTGTGTTATATAATAATTAGAAATTTATATAAATACAGAGAATCTGTGCTTATTCCTTTACCTAGTAAAATAAATGTGGCTTAAAGTCCAAGCAATTTCCGTAATAACTGCTTGGGAATGTTTAATGTTTCTATAATGAAATGGGAAAATAAAACTTTTCACTTGTAATGAAAGATTACAAAATTGACAAGATCATGAGAATATAATTATTACCCTTTAAAGTTCTTATTAAAGAATAATAAAACCATAGCTATTAGAGACTATTATAGTGGTATTGATTTAGACATTGAATGGGCTTTAATTATATGCCAAGCACCATGCTAAGTCCTATGTATAAAAACATGAAGAAATTGTTCCCATTTATGAGAAGCTCACAATCATGTTAAAAATGTATTAAAAATAAAAAAAATATTAGATAAAAATGTGGCACCTGTTCTAACAGTGATATGGATGAAATCATGAAAGAATAGGTTCTTCAAAAATTTTTTAAAATTTATTAGTATAAAATATACTTGGTTTTTGTGTCCCTTTACCAATCCCTCTTTCCTTCCTGCCTCCCCCTCCCCATCAACAACATATCTGTTCACTAGGCTTAACAAGTTCAAGGAATTGTTGTGGTTGTTGTGTCTTCCCCTCCACCCCTGTTTATTTGTTTGTGTATTTATTTATTTTTAGCTCCCACAAATAAGTGAGAACATGTAGTATTTCTCTTTCTCTGCCTGGCTTATTTCACTTAATATAATTTTCTCTAAGTCCATCCATATTGCTGTGAATGGTAGTATTTCATTCTTTTTACTAGCACAGTAGTATTCCATTGTGTAGGTGTACCACAGTTTCCTTATCCACTCATCTGATGATGGACATTTGGGCTATTGTAAACAGTGTTGCAGTAAACATGGGAGTACAGGTATCCCTTTGGCATGATGATTTCTATTCCTCTGGGTATACACCCAGCAGTGGAATAGCTGGGTCATAAGATAGATCTATCTGTACTTGTTTGAGGAACCTCCATACTATTTTCCATAAAGGCTGCACAATTTTGCAGTCCCACCAACAGTGTAGGAGAGTTCCTTTTTCTCCACAACCTTTCCAGTGTTTATCATTCTCTCTCTTTTGGATATTAGCCATCCTAACTGGAGTGAGATGGTATCTTAAAGTGGTTTTAATTTGCATTTCCCAAATGCTGAGTGATGTTGAGCATTTTTTCATGTGTCTATTGGCCATTTGTATATCTTTCTTTGAGAAATGCCTACTCAGCTCCTTTGCCCATTTTTTAATTGGGTTACTTGTTTTTTTTTTTTTTACTGTAAGGTTGTTTGAGTTTCTTGTATATTCTGGTTATTAATCTGTTGTCAGATGTATATTTTGCAATTATTTTCTCCCACTCTGTTGGTTGTCTTTTCACTCTGTTAATTGTTTCTTTGCTGTGCAGAAGCTTTTTAGTTTGATATAATCCCTTTTGTTTATTTTTCCTTTGGTTGCCTGTGCTTTTGGGGTAGTATTCATGAAGTCTGTGCCCACTCCTACTTCCTGGAGCGTTTCCCTTATGTTTTCTTTGAAGAATTTTATTGTTTCAGGATGTATATTTAATTCTTTAATCTATTTTGAGTTGATTTTGGTATATGGTGAGAGATATTGGTCTCATTTCATTCTCCTACATATGAATATCCAGTTTTCCTAGCACTATTTTCTGAAGAAGCAGTCTCTTCCACAGTGTGTAGACTTGGTGCCTTTGTCAAAAATCAGATGGCTGGGCCGGCCTGTGGCTAACTCGAGAGAGCATGGTGCTGAAAATCGACTGGCCAGTTGGCTCACTAGCTGAGCATGGTGTTGACAACACAAAGCCAAGGGTTGAGATCCCCTTACCAGTCATCTTTAAAAAAAGAAAAATCAGATGGCTGTAGGTGTGTGGGTTGATTTCTGGCTTCTTTATTCTATTCCATTGCTCTGTGTGTCTATTGTTATGCCAGTACCTTGCTGTTTTGGTTATTATAGCTTTGTAGTATAATTTAAAGTTATGTAGCGTGATTTAGTCCGTTTTGTGTTGCTATGACAGAAATACCTGAGACTGGATAATTTATAAAGGAAAGAGGTTTATTTGGCTTATGATTCT
>NW_007730859.1:81963-88485 GCF_000696425.1 Galeopterus variegatus | reverse complement strand
AGAGAGAGAGAGAGAGAGAGAGAGAGAGAGAGAGAGAGGAGGTGCCAGGGTCCTTTAAACAATTGGGTCTTATGGGAACTAATAGAGCAAGAACTCACTCACTACCCCTCCTCCCCCAGGGAAAACATTAATCCATTCATGAGAGATCCACCCCCATGACTCAATCAGTTTCCAACATTGCCACATTGGAGATCAATGTGTTTTGGAGGGGACAACACATCCAAACTCCATCATAGTATTATGGCTCCAGCTTTATTTTTTTTGCTCAGGATTGCTTTAGCTATTTGTGGTCTTTTGTTATTCCATAAAAGAATAGGTTCTAAAAGTGAAAATTTGTAGTCAGGTGGTAGCTTAGACACTGAGAACATCTGGACAACATGTATCTGCTGTAAAAGAGGGCTCATCAAACTGTGTATGAGACACTTAAGAGGAATTTTGCATAGGAAATAACAGAGAAGGTTGGAGATGTGAGTGTGCTGGCTCATGCAGGATTATTAATCAGACCATCCAATTATAAACATGTTGGGCAGGGTATGAAATGCCAAAAAATGATTTTTAACTCTAATCTAAAGAGGTTTCAGGGGAGACAGAATTGAAAATGAACAGGAGTTTACCAGCATGTATCCTTTAAGGAAACACTGGAGTAGAAAATGCCACTAATGTTTCTTCCAGTAATAGTGGAAACTTCCTTGAGATTGCAGGTACACTCAACTGGTTTTGAATCCCAGTTCTGCTGCTTGTTTTCTCTACAACTTGCTCATCTTCTCTGAGCCTCAGTTTCCTTGCCTCTGTACACCACCTACCTTATAGAGCTTCTGTGGGGATTTATTCATTCACAGATCTAATGGGCATCAGGCTAAATGCTTTTCTTATCTTATCTTATACAATCTTCAATAACCTTATTGAGGGTATTATTATCCTCATTTAACAGGAGAGAAAAGGAAAGTAATTGCCCAAGGACACATGGCTAGTAAATTGTAAAGCCAGGAATGAAATTCTGATCTATCTCACTCCAAAATCAATCTTATGACACCTATGCAGTCACTTTACAAACTGATAACATGTGGAGGCACTCAATAAATATTAGTTCTATTCAGATAATCAATCAACAGTTACTTAGGACCTACTGTATCCTAGGCATTCCATCCAAAGCACTGGTAAAGAAGAACATAACAATAGAGATTTCAGTAAGATAAAAAATGATCTGATCTGCCATTTGTCAAGATAGAGTATGATAAACTGAAAGGTCAAATCTTATTTCCCATGGAAGTCATTTGTTAACACTTGGAAATTTCATTGATGGTTATAATCATCAAGAAATCAACCTAAGGAATCACTTTCAGGCCTAAAATTACAGTTAAATAAACATTATAGTGTTCTATGGACATATAGCTATAAATACACAAGTTAAAAGATGCAGAATTTGTAGGTTTATTTGTTTTCATTATTTTTTAAAATTTATTTTTTAAATGAAACATAATTGGTATACATATTATGGGGTACAAAGTTGGCTCTCAGTATTTGTGTAAAATATGAGGTAAAAAATGCATAACATGAAATCTACCCTCAACAAATTTTTAAGTGTACAGTACAGTATGGAAAATTAATTTTTTTTGTAGTAAAGTTAACTATGTGGCTCACTCAATTGTACAGTACAGTACAGTATGGAAAATTAATTTTTTTTGTAGTAAAGTTAACTATGTGGCTCACTCAACAGTTTGTTTTCAATTTTCAAGAATACAATACATTATTAACTATAGTCACCATATTGTACAATAAGTCTTTTGAACTTATTCCTTCTATATAACTGAAATTTTGTATCCTTTAACCAACATCTCCCCAATCCTCCCTCCCCCAGCCCCTGGTAACCACCATTCTAATCTCCACTGTTATGAGTTCAGCTTTTTAATATTTTGCATAGGTGGGATCATGAAATATTTATTTTCATGTACCTGACTTATTTCAGTAAGCATAATGTTCTTCAGTTTCATTCATGTTGTTGTAAATGATGAGAGTTGTTTATAATGTATTCCATTGTGTATATATTTTATACCACATTTTCTTTATCCATTCATCTACTGATGTAAACTTAGGTGGATACCATATTGTGACTATTGTGAATAATGCTGCAGTAAACATGGGAGTGAAGACATTTCTTCAAGGTTCTGATTTCATTTACTTTGGATATACAATAAGTAGTGGGATTGCTAGATTGTATGGTAATTCTATTTTTAATTTTTTGAGGAAATTCCATACTGTTTTCCACAATGGCTATAATAATTTACATTCCCACCAACAGTGTACAAGGATTCCCTTTTCTCCACATCATCTCTAACACTTATTTTCCTTTTTTTTAAATAATAGCCATTCTAACAGGTGTAAGGTGATATCCCATGATTTTACTTTGCATTTCCCTAATGATTAGTGTTGTTGAACATTTTTCATATACCTTTTGACCACTGGTGTCTCTTCTTTTGAGAAACATCTATTCAGGTCTGTTGTCCATCTTTTAATCAGGTTATTTGTTTCCTTGCTATTAAGTTGTTTGATTTCCTTACATATTTTGGATGTTAATCCCTTATCAGATGTATGATTTGCAAACATTTTCTCCCATTCTGTAGGTTGTCTCCTCACTCTGTTGATTGTTTCCCTTGATGTACAGAAACTTTTTAGTTTGATGTAATCCCATTTGTCTATTTTGCTTTTGTTGCCTGTGGTTTTGGATTCATAGCCAAAGTCACTGCCCAGAATGATGTCATGGAACATTCCCTCTATGTTTTCTTCTAGTAGTTTTACAGTTTCAGGTCTTACATTTAAGTCCTCAATCCATTTTGAGGTAGCAGAGCTTGAGTCTGGCACCTTAGACCACTCGGCCATCCTGACACCTCTCAATCCATTTTGAGTTGATTTTTGCATATAGTGTGTGATAGGGTCCAATTTTATTTTTTCTGCATGCAGTTAACCAGCCGTCCCAGCGCCATTTATTGCAGAGGCTATCCTTTCCCTATTGTGTGTTCTTGGCTCTTTTGTCAAAAATCAATTGACTGTAAGTGTGTGGATTTATTTCTGAGCTTTCTATTCTGTTCCTTGGTCTATTATCTGATTTTATGCTAGTATTAGGCTATTTTACTTACTTTAGCTTTAGTGTATATTTTGAAGTCAGGTAGTGTGATGCTTTCAGTTTTGTCCTTTTTGCTCAGGATTGCTTTGGCTATTCATGGTCTTTTGTGGTTCCATATGAATTTTAGGATTGTTTTTTCTATTTCTGTGAAAAATGTCATTGGTATTTTTATAGGGATTGCATTGAATTTGTAGATCACTTTGAGTAGTATGGACATTTTAACAACACTTAATCTTCTAATCCATAAATATGAAGTTTTCCATTTATTTGTGTCTTTTAAAATTTCTTTCATCAATGTTTTATAGCTTTCAGTGGAAAAATCTTTCATCTCCTTGGTTAAATTTTTTCCTAAGTATTTTTTTGTAGCTATTGTAAATGGAATTATTTTTCTTGATTTCTTTTTTTGTATAGTGCATTGTCAGTGTATAGAAATGCTACTGATCTTTGTACATTGATTTTTCTATCTTGTAACTTTACGGAATTTGTTTATTTGTTCTAATAGGTTTTTAGTGGAGCCTTTAGGGTTTTCTGTATATAAAATCATATCATCCAGAAATAGGGAGAACTGAACTTCTTTCTTTGCAATTTGGATGCTTTTATTTTTTTCTCTTGCCCAATTGTTCTGGTTATGCCTCCAGTACTGTGTTGAATAGAAATGGCAAGAGTGGGCATTCTTGTCTTGCTCTTGATCTTGGAAAGCATTCAACTTTTTACCACTGAGTATGATGTTAGCTGTGGGTTTGTCACATATAGGCTTTATTGAAAAATTTATTCTTAAGGTAGAAAATAGTGCATCTATTTTAAGGCTTTGCTGTTACTCAACATGATGACTTTCCTAATGATGATGCCTAATTGATTTACCCTTCTAATAATATTTTAATGACTTTCAGGAAATTTTCCAGAAATGCTTTCTCAAATTCTTCCAAAGTAATCCCTTCTTCATTAGTGATATAACTTTCCATATGTAGCTATTTTCAATTTCCAACCAAATAAGAGTATTCTATTTGAATTTTTTTCATAACAATTTGGCAACTTGTCACAGATAACTTTAATCCTTTGAAAATGCTTGATTAAGTACTTAAGAAGATGGCCATAATGGCAACAGCATATGTTATAGGAGACAAAATGGACTCATCTTGCTCAGTTAAGCTGTATATATCAATTGCAGATGGTATTCTGTTTTATTTTTTGCTATAATCACTTTTCAGTGTAATCATGCTAAAATTCTAGTTCTCTGTGCCACATCTCCACTCAAATCTATGTGAAGATTATTTTGATTATTGCACATACTCAAATTCATTTGATGTGGCATTTAAGATGTTATGAAACCTAGTTCCAACTTAGCTTTCCTGCCAAGCCTACTACCCTGAGGCGAAATATAAACGTTTGCTTGTAGAAGCACATTACAGAAGGTAGGGACTGGAGGGAATTGAGACCTGGTTTAAGATTCATATAGCAGAACAGGAAAGGGGTAGGAGGCAACCTTAGAGAATGTCAAGCCATCTCAGTGATTATGATGGAGCCAGTGGGGGAATGTTCAGTTAGGTAGAACATCTGTGTAAAGAATCCAGTGATCAGCACCAGAGAACTTGGGGTGAGGAATGAGAACTTGTTCATGCCAGTAGTTGAGAAAAACAGCAGGTTACAGTTTATAGAAGAAATGGTGGAGAAGGCAGATGGTCAGAAATAAGGAGAAGAGAGGTACCAGAGCCTGAGAGGTGTGCACTGTGCTGCCAGAGTGCTATTTGCATTTCCAAGAGCAACAACAACAAAAAAGAATAAGTCTTTGATCAACTAATCTACCACTATAAAAAAGCAACTACAGATTCGAGGTTTAGGGCCAACATTAAAGAAGATTCCTGGGAGCACCTGAGCCACACCACGGGACAGAGTGAGCAGCCTGAGGTGGCGACGGCTAGGACAGGGATGACAACGACACAGAAATGGAGAGGGAGCCGCTCGGCCAGCCCAGCTCTGTGACCTGAGCCACGCCACAGGACAGAGTGAGCAGCCTGAGGTGGCGACGGCTAGGACGGGGATGACAACGACACGGAAATGGAGAGGGAGCCGCTTGGCCAGCCCAGCTCTGTGAGTGACCCCCCAGCCCAGCCCTGCTTGCGGGGCAGATGCCCATCCAGCTTCAGCCTGCCTTACTAGGCCAGTCACTGGCCCAGGGCTGCCTCCATTATTTCGGGTAGGGGAGGAGCCAGCCAGCTCAGCCAGGCCTGCCCTCCTTGCCTGGTTCGGCTCCTCACTAAGCCTTCCCACTTCCTTGCCCTGGCATGGGGCCTCCTGGGGTCTGTGGGCTGGCCTCACATCTCACTTCCCCTGTGGTTCTCTGGTGGGGCTGGTGGCGTGGGGAGCCACCGGCCAGCGTCGGGAGGACAGGGAAGAAAGGACCGGGCCGATTGTCACTCCACCGCACCCTGTGCTCCAGTCCCCAGTAAACTTCCTGTTACCGGGAGGTAGATAGCATCTCTGCGGCCATCAGTTTGGAAAAACGCCAAACCAATTTATGGTTAGGAAAAGTGTGATCAGAGTGCTCCCAAGCTCACTTGAACCTGCCGGAGAGCTGACTGTGTGCGGGCGCCAGAGTCGGTCCGGGCCAGGGGGGGAATCAAAGGGAAACTGTTTGCTGCAGGCTCCTCCCCCGAGGAGCTCAGGCTCCAGTGTGGGAG
Organism: Galeopterus variegatus; assembly: GCF_000696425.1. Classification (NCBI taxonomy): domain Eukaryota; kingdom Metazoa; phylum Chordata; class Mammalia; order Dermoptera; family Cynocephalidae; genus Galeopterus; species Galeopterus variegatus. Next base: position 82,686 of record NW_007730859.1, on the reverse strand, counting down.
ATAAGACAAGTACACAGATAACTGCAATACCAGGAGGAAGGTGAAAAATCCCCAGAAAGCCCTATACAACGCTACAAAGGCACCCAGAGCGACCGGTCATCTGCGCCTGGCGAAACCTGAAAGACTTCCTGGGCAGCACAGTGCCGAGCAGGGGCTTGAAGGCCTGGCTGATAGACGAGGGTAGCAGAAGACACGTCCCAGGCCAGTCTAGAGTGCACAGAGTGGGGAGGTGTCCGGCTAGGGAGGCGATGACTCGGCAGAAAACACACACCCTGTGGGGCTGCCAATGCATGATCCAGCAGCCCAGCAGAGGCCAAACTGACCAGAGAGGTGGCTCCAAGGAGAGGCCCAAGACCTGAAGCAACCACACACACATGACACTAGAGGCCAACTGAGCAGTCACAGAGGTAGCCATACCAAAATGACAAACACAGCCACACCTTAGTTAGCCAAAAGGGGCAAACTTGTGCACTGTGAAACCCCCTGCCAAAATGAATAAACATCAAAAAAAAGATACCAGCCAGAAATACAAAAAACCAAGAAAGTACAACCCCCAAAGTTAATAAATCTCAAACTCTAGATCCTATAGAACAGGAAGCCCTTGAAATGAATGACAAGGAATTTCGAGTGATAATTCTAAAGAAACTGAATGAGATACAAGAAAACTCAGCTAGACAGCATGATGAAATGAAGAAAAGTATATCGCGGAATGACTGAGGAAAT
>NW_007730859.1:78054-80963 GCF_000696425.1 Galeopterus variegatus | reverse complement strand
AGTGAAACGAGTCAGGCACAGAAAGAGAAATACCACATGTCTTCACTTATTGGGGGGAGCTAAAAATAAATAAATAAATTCACTCACACACAAAAAAAAGAACGGGGGGGGAGAACATATAACAACTACAATCCTTTGAAGTTGTTACAACAAGCAAACGGAAAGGACATTGTTGGGTGGGAGGGGGGAGAGGGAAGAGGGAGGGTGGTTTCGGTGATGGGCCATAATAAACAACCACATTGTATATCGACAAAATAAAAATTTAAAGGAAAAACAAATTAAAATAAAAGGAAGAGAGGAGATCGAATATCCTCATTACCAAGAAATGATTGTTTTATAATGATGAATATGCTTATTACCCTGATTTGATCATCATACATTATATACATATATTGAAATACAACTCCATACCCCACAAATATGTATAATCAATATGTTTTAATTAAAAAAATCACTTCTGACAAAAAAAAAGAAAAGAAATAAGGAGAAGAGACAAGAAATGATCCCCAAGAAGGTTAAGGGCAGAACAGGTGTTTGGCTTCCATACAAAGGCAAGGTCCAGAATCAGACTGTTAGGTACAGAGCAGCCCAGCCATTGTTCAGGATACCAGTGGTTATGAAAAGTCACTGGATTTTGGGTCTGGTTTCGGGGATGATTTAATTTTTAGTCCTATCAGGTAGAAGAGCTGGGATTGATGTACTTCTTTCCTTAGTCAGATCTGGCTCAGGGAGTGGGATGGACTGAACACTCAGGAGAAAAATATCAGAAAACGTAGGTGTGGGCAGATGGGAACATCAGAAGAGGTAGAAATGATCAGGAGCTGACATTTCCAACCTTACCTCTCACTCTGCCAAAATGTTAACTGTCTCCCTGAGTTAGCATTCTCTGCACATACATTCTTCTTTTCCTTATTTCTCCAGCTATTGTGTATGGTACTTTGCCTAAGTGAAATATTTTTCCCCATAGCTAGCAATGAATTTAGTTCCACAAACATTTGTTATATATACTGCATGCCAAGCACTCTGCCACAGAGATTAAAAAATTCAGTACAGACATTGTCTAAATCTCACATTGTTCAACTATTATTCCTGAATTCTTACTGTTTGTTCTTTCTCCACTAGTTCTTTAACCATTATGAGGTGAGGTATTCGATATTTTTAGGTAAATGTTAATATTAAACTCAGAATGTATATCCTAACCACCATCTCTGAAGTGCAACTTACTTAAGAATAGACATTGTCCATTAAAACTTCTTTCCCCCTAACATTGTAGACAGAGTAAGATCTCAGTAATTGTTGATTTATTGGCTTTATTTTTAGTCTTAACATTTGGTGGTTATAAATTTTGCTTGTCACTATGGCTTTTGCATTAGTATATGTCAGTATCTATGCAATTTTGTCAGATATTTTAAAAACCATTAAAGACTTTTAAATTATAGAGAAAAGGGTTTTCAACTGTAAAAACAGAAGCTCAGTGATAATTCTACTTTCAAGATGATATTTATTTATATCTTTATAATTGATGTAGAATATGTCTTAATTTAGTGGTCTAATTGGTATAAGTTTGCTTCCAGTGCCTATCAGTTTACCAAAAACCTGTAAACCTAAAAGCTGAGAATTACTTAAAATCTTTGGATGCATAATTGAATAGCTCAATCTTAGTGTAATGTTAACTTGATATTTGTCTTGTCTCATTGTTTATGACATTATTTATTGTCTGTAATATGAAATTCATACTTATGAGTTAGATTATATTAAAATTTTAAACAATTATCTTAATTAGATATTAAAGCTGGGTTATGCAGTCACTAATGAATTATAACAGAATTTAAGAAAGAAGGGTGAGAGATAAGCCCCTCAGTCAGTTATGGAGAAAATTATAATTGGGGACGTGTAATCTAAATAGAAGCTGGCTGTAAGGAATTCGATACATTAACAATTATACTGGCCCTCTGAAAGAAGCAATTATACTGGCCCTCTGAAAAACTATACTGCTTTATTTTTTCAAATTAAAATTTAGAATTTTTTCCCAGTGATTTTTCTGAAAGCTCAAGACCTCGCTCATGACCTCAATGACCCAGCCCTGTGTCACTTACTGCAGGAAGGAACTGCCAAGTTCTCCAATGCTTAGGCCATGGAGGCACTCAGAGACAATTCTGATGTGGAATATAGTCGAAGTCATCACACAGAAACTATTCTACTACATCTACCTGGAACCAAACCTAAAACACCCCACTCAACTGTCACTATAAGGCACATCTACAGAAGGGAGTATCTCCCCTTAAAAGCTACTCCAGACTATTAGAAGAAGCAAGGTCTCAACCAGATGCCTAGATATCAATGTAGGAACACTGGAAATATGAAAAAATAACAAAATATGACACCTCCAAAGGAATACAATAATTCTCTAGTACCAGACCCCAAACAACAAGAAACCTATGATGCTTGAGAAGAGAATTCCAAATGATAATCTTAAGGAAACTCAGTGAGATGCATTGTTTTCCCATTTTAAAAGCTTTGACAGGTTTGAAAATGTGCTTTTAGAAATAACAAAATGGAAGAGAGATATAAACAAAAGTTTATTATTATGTAATCTATAATAAAATTTATTCACAAAGCTAAAAATCACATGAATGTTTAGTGGTTGGGGAAACATTTAACCAAATGATATGCTTTATAAGCTATACAGTCCTAGAAATGGTCTAGTTTCCTTCCATTCTTATATAATTTTGTGATATTGAGGGCCTTGATCTGAGAGAGGATTTATGATTAGTGAAAAGAAGAGTGTTTTGTCATATTTTTATCAATGTAATATAGAGTTATTAAAGATATATCATACAAGATCATGCAAGATATATCATAAAGATACATAACATAACAAGCTGAAAAAATCCTTGGTAAAGTAGTAT
>NW_007730859.1:75308-77481 GCF_000696425.1 Galeopterus variegatus | reverse complement strand
CAAGATATATCATAAAGATACATAACATAACAAGCTGAAAAAATCCTTGGTAAAGTAGTATTCTCAAAGTTGAATCTAGCTCTTGGTTCTCATTGAGCATTACTTTGCTGTAAGTGTCTAAACTTTCAACATTTTTATGTTTGCAATAATATAGGAAGGGTCTTACAGTTTTTAATTTTGAAAAAGCTTCTTAAATACATAAAAAATAAACAACAAAAAATCAAACAGAAAAACCCACCACAAACAATCCTGTACTTACTACTCAGAATTGACCATCATTTGCTTCAAATCTTATTTTAAACATCACAAAAAGTTGTCTCCATAATCAAACTTTATGGAAACAACAATGTTAATTTAGACTAGTTAGAAATGCATTATGAAAAGATAAATATGTGTGATCTATAGTAAATGAAGCATAGTGAAGTATACACTTCACTCCAAATGACATATAGTGGGCTTTTGCTAGGAATTCCAAATTCATCTCATTTGAAATTATTGAAAACCTTTAAACAAATGTTTTTAAGGAATTCTTTTTTGTCCTCTTCAATATTTCACTTTTTTGCTGTCTAGAACTTACTGATCCTTCTCTTTTTATGTTTGGTTTTCTATTTCTTTTAAATTACTAGCCTTTACAGCCATGAGTTTTTGGAGTTTAATTTAATTTAAAGACATTTATTATAATTTATATATATTATATTATTTATATTATTTAGGATTAAGTGGACTTCACCTAAGTGAATAAGGAACACCCCAAAATAACAGTGGCTTAAGCAAGACAGAAGTTTCTTTCTCTCTCATGTGAAAGATTCAGCATCATCTGGTAGCTTCCCATTTTCTTAGAAAGACAGGCTTCATGTCATGCTCTCTTGTTCTCAGCTTCTGGCTTCCATGGTGTAACTTATCTCAGGGTCTGAGATGGCTTTTGGGGCTCTATTCCTTAGATCCATACCCCAAACAGCAGGAAATTAAAAAAAAGAACATCGCCAGGTTTTAATAATTAAGGGAGTTAAACCAGGGTTTTATAAATAAGGGAGAATGAAATAATGGATACTGGGTGGGAACCAATAGGCTTTATATCCCTTCCCATGATCTGCCAAATGCAGGCCGCTAATCAATTATTATCAAGAAAAGCTTGTTTCTTCATTTGTATCATGCTGTGACTTTGAGCAATACCTGGGTATTTTCTTGCTCAGCTGCCTTTATGTTTTGCCTCTGAAATGCACAGTTTTTTAACTGATTTCTTTTTTGATGAGAAAAGTAGCATTATGTAGAAATGTGGATGCTGTAATACTTCCTACTTAAAACTATTAAGTATGTTCCTCACAAAGCATATTGTTGTAAATCATCTCACAATTGATCATTTTTCAATATGTCCTTTTCAAATATTAACTTATTTGCCTTTTCCATTTTCATTCTCTCCTGAGTATACAGTGGAGTTACCCAGAGGCCACATGACTTGTGGTGATATCACCACTCTGAAGGCTCATGGAATTTGTGCTTGTCATTCTTGTATGTTACAAATTTCTCGGTTTTAATTTCTTACAGAGTAGTTATCAGCAGATGTAATCTACATAAACAATAACTTTTGGGGGCTTTCAATTTTTGAAAGTGAAAAAGAGTCCTGAAACCAATATAAAAATCACTGCTAGAATAAATTTAACATTTAATAAACAAAGTTAATCTGTAATCCATCTGTCAATTAACATTTATAAATACTATTTACTGTGTTCATGGTATATAATACTAAAGTGGAAATGAAGAAGTACGAGATAGATCCTCTTTAAGGACTATAGCTCCATTGTGGTAAACATTGTGTGTGTGTGTGTGTGTGTGTGTGTGTGTGTGTGTGTGCGTGTGAATCAATTAGTTACTGTCATGATAATACTACACAATAAACCATGATCAAACTATTGGCTTAAAGCAACATGCACTTATAATTGCACTCCAGTTTATAGATTAGCTGGTAGGTTCTGCTGATCTTGGCTGGACTTATTCATGTGTCTGCAGTCAGCTGTGGATTAATTGCAGGCCTTGTCTGGTCTCACTTGAGTTGGATGGACTGGGAAAGCTTCAGCCAGGATAAAGGATGATGCAGCTCTGCCCTCTCATATCTTGTCCTCTAAAAGAGTAGCCCAGATATGTTCTCACAATTTTGAGGACAGAGATACAAGAA
>NW_007730859.1:67769-74151 GCF_000696425.1 Galeopterus variegatus | reverse complement strand
CTCCCATATCTTTGTTTGCTCACCAATGAGAGACCTGAAAGCCACGTCAAATTTTCCTCTCAAACTTACATCTTCTACTCTCACTTTGATGCTTCTTGCTAGATTTATAATCTAAGCTTTTATGTTGTACTTCCTCGTGTTTAACACTTTATTTGTAATCTTATATTTCTTACACACAATGACCTTATTAAGAGAAAGACAAGATTATATAATTCTCTTTCCCACATCTAAAGTCAGGAGAGGTCATACCAAATTGTAAAATTGTTTTCTCCATTTCTTCTGTAGTTTTTTTTTTTTTAAGTACTCCATATGCTATTTTGTAATCATGCTACCCTGAATTACTTCTGGTGCTTGGAAGATGGGATTTGTTTAAGGACTTCACACTACTATGTTAATGACTGGAATAGTTTACTCTTTCCAGGGTGAATTTCCATTTTAATAAGAGGCACCTGGAAAAGGCAATGAATTAGTACCTAGTGGTAGAGTATTAAATTGTTTGGAACCCATTTATGAATTTTTCATTGTTAATATTAATAGCCACCATTTATTGGATGCTTTCCATGTGCCAGGCACCATACTGTATTATCTTATTTAATTTTCACATTAATCATTTAGGTGTTATGTATATTTCATAGATACAGATGCTGAGGGTGAGGTCAAACAACTTGTCTCAAGTCACAGTGCTAATAACAGGCAGAATTCAGGGCTTCAGAGATTGCAAAGCTAGCTCAAAATTCCTCCTTTAGGGAGGGTCTTTCCTGCAACACTCAAGAGCACACAGGGCTATTGGACTGACTATTGGATTTTGAGAAAGAGACGCTTTACCTGATCTTTTATATCAGTGTATTTCTTTCTTTCTTTTTTTTTTTTTTGTCCTTAAGTCTGGTCCTCGAGCCTTTACAAAGCTCACACGCTGTTCCTGTACTGGCTACTCTTGCCCTTAGATTTATGTTCTTCTTTTCCCTTTGTGATTTTCTCTGCCTTTCTCCTGCTTTTGCCTTCCCCTTTCCTTCTCTTCCTCTCTTTCTCTCTTCTCCTTATCTCTACTCTAGAGAATTTTTGATTGCGTTTGTATTATCTTATCGCAAACTAATCCCTTCTTATTTATCTCTAGACCTAAATATTAAAAATCCAATCATGGTTTGATGCCATTGGGAAGTCAGGATTAAAAGAATCTAGTAGAACCACTTTATACAGAGTAAAGGATCCTTATATAATGTGAAAAATGACAACCTAGTTCTGGGGTCTCAAATATCGAGATTTCCTTTAGTTATCTGCTTGATATAAGAATAAAATTGTCTTTAAAAAGTGAGTTTTTTAAAACTAATATTTATAGTACATACTCATACTTCATACTCAGCATGCCTCAAAACAAATTCATTATTTTTTTCCTCAAGCATCCTTCCCTTTCNCCTACATTTACCTTTTTTTCATTCCCAACAAGCATGTTTATCTCTATTCATTGCTCAGCTCTCTTTGATACCACAGGATACCCATAGCACAAAGAGGGGTGGAGAACTGATGAGTCAGAAGTGAGAAGCTCTGTGGGGAGAACCCTAAATTGCAGCAGTGGTCAGCAATACCCTCATTGCATAATGTTTGTGAATAAAACTTGAAACTTCCATGAGCACGCTAGGCCTAAGATTTCCTACTCTAAACAATATCCTACTGTTTGAGCCTGAGAAATGAGCCAGCCCTTGCCAATTCTTTCTCTCTATGTGCTGAGCTCTGTTGTTCTTGTCCTCAGTGTGAGCTGTTTTACCACAGCCACCACCTGAAGTCCTGCTTTAAACCGGAGGTGGATTCCTTTCTCTGCTCTCCCTTTCCCTTGCTTGCTGCTGGTTTCACCCTCTACATCAGACCACTTGGATATCTATGCTCAAAAGGATTGGGCTTAAGTTCTCTGAGCTTGCAAAGGACATTTGGTTTAATAAGATACTTGAATCAGTTTGTTATGATTTGGAAGTTTTCTTTTTTAAAAGTTATCCTTCACTTATGCTTCTAATGCTAACTCTTATCTCTTCTCCTTCCACCACCCACACTTGAAACTAGGGCCCTATCTATGGCAAAGTAATTGCAGGAACAGAGTGGAGAACCAAATGCCTCCCTCCCTCCCTCCCTCCCCGGCAGCCTTTCTGTCTACGTAATTGCAGTAGAACTTGCTGAATAACACAGATAAAATAACATGGTCACAACAATAGTGCTTCAGATGCTTGTCAAATCAGAGCATGTTCTTATTCCTTTTCGTGGACTTCTCCATTTACACATATTTTGGTAATTTGAATGAAAATTTGTTTAGGGATAGTTANAAAGTGAGATTATGCTATTTTCAGTCACATGGAAGAATGCAGAAGTCTATTCTAGTGAATATTCTAGGCTTGTCTTGAATCTTTTAAGGTTTTGTTCGCTGCCAAGGTAGCTTTTCCTTTCTTGCTCTGTGCCTCTAAAGCTATTTTCACATCATTCTTTAATGGCACTTTCTATGTTTTATTATAGTTAAATAGCTACTCTCCTGAATTTGGGGCTTTAAGGGCAGTGGTCATGGTAATATCCTTTGCCCTAAGGTCTAGCATACTATCACATAGAGTTAATGCCACAAACAGAGGTTGTGACCCATTTGTCTTTACATCCATGGAGATGAGCACATCCTGACAAGGAGGGCTTTAAGAACTGTGAATGGAATTGGTGAATCAAGGGCTTTTCAACAGGTTCTAATAGGGCATTTTGGGGCCTTAGGTAATAAAGAATGCCATGGAAATATACTAACAATTACTACCAGCTCCTGAATATTAGGCCAAGGACTTTACATGCAAACTGACTTTAGTCCAAACCTCATTCTAACACAGTTAGGTGTGATGGTCCTTCTTTTACAGCAGAAAGACACTGAGGCTTTGTATTAGGGTCTCCAGAGAAACAGATCCTATAGGAGATATGTGTGTGTGTGTGTGTGTGTGTGTGTGTGTACACAATATCCTATTGTGTATATATACATATATATGTGTATATATATATTTATTTACAAGAGGAGATTAATTATGGGAATTGACTCATGTAATCACGGAGGCCAAGAAGACCCATATCTGTTGTCTGCAAGTTGGAGAACCAGGAAAGCTGTTGGTGTAATTCAGTCAAAGTCTACAGGCCTGAGAAACAGAGCTCTGATGTCCAAGGATAGAAGATGAACGTCTCAGCTTAAGAAGAGAGAGAGTGAATTTGCCCTTCCTCTGCCTTTTTGTTCTATCTGGGCCTTCAATGGATTGAATGAGGCTTGCCTACACTTGTGAAGGTAGATCTTCCTTACTCAGTCTACTGATTCAACTGCTAATCTCTTCCAAAAACACCTTTATAGACACATCCAGAAATAATATTTTATCAGCTATCTGGGCATCCCTTAGCCAAGTCAAACTGATATGCAAAATTAACCATCACAGGCTTAGAAGGGTTAAGTAACATCCCCAAGTCGTTAACTACCAGGAAATAGTATAGGCCTTCATCCCAGTACCATATAAACTCAAAGCTCATATTTTCAACGCAAGGGTTGCATTGCTTCTCGTTATATCTTGAGAATAAAAAAAATCTCAAATTTTAAATAAAAAGCCCAATATATTGATCTATTTTTTAAAATTTTTATTATTTATTATTAGCTTATTCATTATTATAAAAATCATGACTTTTTAATGCCCTTTACCTAAACTATCCCTCCCCAAACCTGCTCCCTCCTTCCCTTCCCCCATCTTTAGTATCCTTACATCTTTAGTATCTGTTCTCTCCCTCTGAAAGTTCAATGTATTGAACTTCCTTCAATGTACTGGTCTTCCTTCCTTCCTTCCTTCCTTCTTTCCTTCCTTCCTTACCTCCCTCCCTCCCTCCCTCCCTCCTTCCTTCCTTCCTTCCTTCCTTCCTTCCTTCCTTCCCTCCCTCCCTCCCTCCCTTCTTCTCTCTCTCTTTCCACCCAGTTTTGAGTGAGAGCATGCAATATTTCTCTTTCCTTGTCTGGCTTACTTCACTTAACATAATTTTTCTCCAGACTCATCCATCTTACTGCAAATGGCAGAATTTCATTATTTATTATGGATGAGTAGTATTCCATTGTGTATATATACCACATTTTTCTTATCCAGTCATATAGGTGTTTAAATGACAGCTCTAGCTTAGGAGTACTCTTTCCTGGCACACAGATACACTTTCCCAAATCTGTACTCTCCCTTCTCCATCTCTATCTTCTTAGTCTTGACCCAAATAGATATAGTTTTTTCTTATCAAGGTTATGACAAGTCTGCATAGTATCTATTCAGGATTCTACAATTTTCTGAGCTACATGTATATATTATTCTTTAGCTGTGTTTTCATGGATTTGGAAATCAATGATCATTTCTAAAAAATTCAAGGAAATACATTTATTGGCTGTCTGATAGTCCATGATACAGATGATCATAGCTTAGTTACAATTTTTCTATTCAATCTATTATTTGGATATTTAGATAATTTTCAGATTCTATGTATTGAAAATAGCATCCTTACATATAATTTTTGCATCTGATTATGTTCTTATAAGTGGAGATACTTAGAGAGTACAAGCTTTTTTTTTTTTTTTCCTTTTTGTCTTTTTTTTACTGACCAGTAACGGGATCGCAACCCTTGGTGCTGCGCCTGCACCGCGCTCAGCCAGTGAGCGGGAACTGGTCTCCACATGGGATCCGAACCCTCAGCGGGAGCGCCGCCGTGCTCCCCAAGCAGCGCACTCTCCAGTGCGCCACCGGGCCGGCCCAGAGAGTACAAGCTTTTTAACAGTTCTCCATAGATATTTCCAAATTGCTGTCCAAAGTGTGTGGGTGTGTGTGCGTGCATGTGTGTATATACTTTCATTGTATATATACATATGCACGTACGAACACACACACTTTGAGCACATACACAATCACTTCAGCAGTTGGTGAGAGCACAGGCTTTACCAGTAATTCACCAGTAAGCATCAAGTTTTACCATTCTAAGAGGTTTGCTACTTTGATAGAACAACAAAAAAAGGCACTTTGATTAATTTATTCTTATAAAGGCAAAACAGTTATTCATATATTTAATGCTCATTTATATTTCTGTTCCTTTAAGTTTTCTTTTCATGTCTTTGACACATTCCATGGGAGCATTGCTTTTTAAAAATATTGATCTATAACAGCTCTTTATATAGGCTAAAATGTTATTTCTTTGTTGTATCTGGTATATCCTACTGTTTCTCTTTCCTCAAGTCTCTGGGTTCTTACAATGAGAACAATTTCTACTGTTTTGAATTCATCTCACTTCCATTTCTCTTCTTTTCCTATTCCTTAGATTTTTTGCTTCCATTAACTTTGTTTCCTGCCTTCCCATAGTCTATACTTTTGGCATACTTATTTCAGTTATTTATATCATAAAACATACTTTTGTCACTTTTATGCAAACATGAAGTTAATTTTCATTAATAGCATTTCACACAAGACAATGCTTTGTTAATTCAGATTATACTTCTGTAGGCTTATGTTATTTCAGTGATTGGACAGGATAGAGGAGGAACTCATGTTTAGTTTCTACTACAACACTAAGAATTTTGTTCTGTTTAACCTTATTTTATTTAAATTTTATAGAAATATAATGAATTATGCATTACTATTCCTGTTTTTCAGGTATAAACACTGAGGCTTAGAATGTTAAATAACTTAGTGATCCACATGACTCCCAAGGCAGGTATCTATCATTTTTATTATACTGCTTCTTTGCACTACAAATGATCAAAATGGTAACTTTATAAATTAACAGTGTAGAAAAAGACTAATTAGGGTATATTTAAATTGCTTTAGACATGCAAACACTATTTTATCATTTTTGGTCATTTTTAAAGTATAGGCTTTTTTCACAGAATGATGTCAATATAAATATCATTTTATTGATTAAATCAAGTTACCTAAGATCTTCTAAAATATAGCTTCATTTTAGGCCTTTGCTAAATCTGGAAATATTAAGATTACTTTGTTTGAAAATGCCCTGAATTTTACTTTTCTCAGTTCAGAGTGGCTGTACCCCTTTGTCTGACTTAGTGAGCACCCGCTGTGTCTCATGACTGAGTAGAAAGCTTTGTTCAGAGCAGTGGTTGAAATATAAGGAAGCCAGGCATATTTTGGACAAAATATGTCTCATGCCATTTGAGCTGTTTTCAATTTTTACTTAGCTAGATGATCTGGATTTTCCACTTGCCAGTCAATGGGCAGACATTCTCTCAGGCTTTTCTTGACACCTTTTATTTTCTGGATTCATTGAGAGATGAAGTCTATAAGGATTTAATTTCTCTTTATCTCTAAACCCATCTTCTGTAGAAAGGACATTGAATATAATCTATGATATTCCTTTAAAC
>NW_007730859.1:65977-67527 GCF_000696425.1 Galeopterus variegatus | reverse complement strand
ATCTCTAAACCCATCTTCTGTAGAAAGGACATTGAATATAATCTATGATATTCCTTTAAACTCATTTGAGTCATTTGAAATTGTTTTCAATCAGCTTAAGGCAGACAACAATTGCATAAACTTGAAAAATATTGCTGTGTAAATAAAAATATATGATTGTAGCCCTATTTAGAAACAATCCTCTTTACTAAAATGTAATTCAGAATCCCTAAGGATAAAATAGAATTTCAGGAAGAATGGTATTAATTTTAGTTAAGTTAGCTAGAGTTTTAATAGCTCTTAGTCCTAGGCATACAGACACACAAGCATTTTCTAGTTTTCTGTAAGCTTGTTTACACTGTATCTAGCTATTTTTTTCTATTCTCATAGGCCAATATGCTTCTCTAGAAAACTAATACCAAGAAACTAATGAGAGACTCTAGTTTTTGAAATACATTTGATTTTATTGGGTTATTCTGTAACATATGTTTGCTTATTTCATGTTTTAATACTTACACTCTCTTTTAACACTGAAATGTGATTATCATATGAAATACTTAAATGGCACACAATATTTATCCTTTTACCTTAATACATATAAGTGATGTTATTTTTTAGCACTCATGTAAATGATGCTTATAACTTACAAAATATTTTATGATTAAGGTATCCTCAAGAATGGAATAAGACATTTAAAAATATTATATTTTATGAAAACATAAAGTGGTGCTAATAAAGCTCACAGGTTGGGTCTGGATAAATGCCCATAAAACCATAGCAGTTGTGTCAGTCAGTCTAGGCTGCTGTAACAGAATACCATAGACTGGGTAGCTTAAACAACAGAAATTCATTTCTCACAGTTCTGGAGGCTGGGAAATCTGAGGTCAGGGTGCCAGAGTAGTTGGTTTTGGTGAGAGCCCTCTTCATGATCTACAGGAGGCTGTTTTCTCATTGTATCCTCACAGGGTAAAGAGAGAGACAGATCTCATGTCTCCTCTTTTTACAAGAATACTAATCCCATTCATGAAAGCTCTACACCATGACCCAATTACCTCCCAAAGGATCCCACCTCCTAATATCATCACATTAAGGGTTAGGTTTTCAAAATCTGAATTTGAGGGAGACACAAATAGTCCATAGCAGCAGTATGGTTCAAATGCTTTTGTTGCTGGTGGCAAGCTTACTTCATTCTAATCTCACTTCTTCTCTTAGTGAACACATGTCAATCACATGTCAGGAACACTTGGACACTCAGCATAACTAGGACCTATGAGAATTTAAAACTTTGGGTTATATCTGAAGAGCTATATAAACTCTCTTACCTGGGCAGCTGCCATAGTCTGCTAACTGGTTTCCTTGCATCCGTTTTTGTTCCCAGAGCCTATTTCCCACATGGCAGGTCGAGTAGACTTTTGAAAATATAAATCAAACCAAATTCCCTCCCTGTTCAAAATTCCTCCAAGACATAACAATTAGAATATAGTAAAAACTCCTTGCCATGGCCTGTGGGGCCAAAACTTCTTTCCCAACCACTCATCCTCACTCACTCTTCTCCAGCTACTCTGACCTTC
>NW_007730859.1:51579-65572 GCF_000696425.1 Galeopterus variegatus | reverse complement strand
TCTCCTGATCTATTTTTCTAACATCAGTTACTGCCTGAAACGATAATGTTATTTATTTATTTGCTTACTTATTATGAACTTCCTTCACTAGAATGCAAGCACCTTAGGGCAGGATCTTGGTAACCCCTATATATTTGGAGCCTAGAACAGTGTGTGGCACAGAGTAGATACTAAAATCTGGTGAGTGAATCAATCATATTGAAATAAAATGAGCAATGTCTCACTCCCCTGAATCATAAATTGGCATTCTGAATCTTATTTCTTATCCTTTCTTTAGGGTATGTGTTTTCTCTCTCTCAAATTATACCTTTCATGTATTCTTTTTCAGTTTCTACCTCTTTATTGGATGCTGAATCATAAATTGGCATTCTGAATCTTATTTCTTATCCTTTCTTTAGGGTATGTGTTTTCTCTCTCTCTCAAATTATACCTTTCATGTATTCTTTTTCAGTTTCTACCTCTTTATTGGATGCTTCTTGTCCATTATCAGATAGCCTCAATTAGAATCATGTTTCCAGAAATTGCTATTTAAGCCATAGCTTTCTAAAATTCTTGTTTTTTAACTTTAAGGTAGAGATAGTAATAATTGCCTCAGGGCTATCGTGAAAATTTACTATAGATATTTTTTGTTTTTATATAACTCAACCTTTCAGAAGTATTTGGCATACTCTATACTTCTTAAAACACTTTACTCCCTTAGCGTGGAATATAAATTACTCTCCTAATTTTCATCCCATTTATTCACATTCTGCTTATTTCAATAGAAATGCTGATGTTAGTGTGTCATGAAGCTAAACTGCTGCCTCCTCTTTCTCCTTTGCCCTCTCCCTTCCCCTTCTCATCTCTCTCTTCCTTTCCCTTTACTCCCCTCTCTCCTCTTCTCTGTAATATTGTATCTTTTGGCAATCTAAGCCATTCTTATTTCTTTAAATAACTTCTGTTTTCCACTAAGCTCCAAATGTTTGTCTACTGCCCTGACTTCAGATTAATAAATTCAACTGCTGAATTGATATATAACTTAAATGTATATATTACTTTACATTTATGTATATTTTGCTTTTTTTGCTTGAAACCGTTGTCTCAATTCCTCCCAAACACCTAGTTCTTTCTCTGTGTCCCCTATTAGTAAACAACACTGTCATGTTTCCAGTTGCTCAGCCAAAAACCTAGGTTTTACCTTTGATAATTGTCTTCTTTTCATTACTCACACCAAACTGACCAGCAAGATTTGTATGTTCTGCCTCCAAATGTTATCTTCAATTTTCCATCCACTTTTCTTCATCTTTTTCCACACCCCTGGGAGAATGTGTGGAAAAACTGTTCCCACTATGTCCACTCTTGAAACCCCTTACAAATCTATTTTCAACCCTGCACCCAGAGCATGCACTTCCAATAATGTTACTCTCCTGCTAAAAAAAAATTGAAAGGCTTTCCATTTTAAGTTCAATGACATTGACTTTCCTACGGTGGTCTACTAGTCTCTCCAGGGCTGGCTTTCCATACCTTTCCTAATCCAGGGTGTACCTATCTCCTTCTGGCTAATCCTCCAGCCTCATTCATCTACTTCTTTATCTCAGACAAACCAGACCATTCCTTGCCTCAGGATATTTCTGCTTGCTCTTCCCTTTGCCCAAGGCAGTTATTTTTCTAGACCTTTATATGGCGGTGTCTTTCTCATCCAGGTTTTAGCTTAAATGTCATCTTCTCAAAGAAATCTTTTAACTTAACCTGTGCCCCCTCTCTCCAAGTTCTTTTATTATGTCTCCAAGCTTATTTCCTTTATTACCTATTATAGTTTCACAGTCTGAATTTAGCTTGTTTACTGTTGGTTACCTTGTTCACTATCTGTATTCCCTGCAACCCTCACATCCATGAAGGCAGAGGATGTGTCTGTTCTGCTCACTGTTGTGTCCCCTGATGCCTAGGACATTGCCTGGATCATTTATTCATCAATGTTTATTGAATGAATTAGATGAGATAACACATAAAATGTACAGTACTTAGTATTGTGCTGGTACTTGGCAAATGCTTAATAAATGCTAACTTATATTATTAAAAGCACTGTTCCTCTTGTGACTTCAATATTTTATTTTGGGGGAAGAGGGGAGAGAGAGAGAAAGAGATCGATTATTGCTTCTACTCAATGTTTCAAACAGTAGATTAGATTTCCTTCCCCATGTGAATTCAGCCTAAGAGAGAGAGATCTTTTTAGCAACTCTTTCAGTAGGGAAACTATCTGGCCATATTATAGTCTTCAGTCCTGATAAAAATGGGGTGAGGGGGCAGGTGTTCAGGTATTAATTAATTTATTTATTCAATATTTGTTGAGCACCTATTATAACCTCAGGTCTACTTTATTTCCGTGAAAAGTAAAAATGATTCAATTCATTCCAGCTTTCCAAGGTCAGAGACTAAAGTGGCTAAATAAATCATGAGCCTCATAACAATAATATATGAATAATGCAGACAGTAAGTGCAGGGGGGGGGAGGAATTTGTTTCCCAGGAATAACATCTGGAATGAGCTTTGAAGAACAAGTAAAGAGAAGAGGTTCCCATGATGACTTTAGCGGATCTTTCATAGGGAATTTCTCCCCAAATACATTTTTTTAATTGTACTGTTCTTTCTGGAACATATAACCCATTATCCAAGTGAGAAACTGCCTTTCTTTCCACAAGCAATGACCAGATTGGGTTGACTCTATGCTCAGTCAGGAATTCCCTTTCTTTGTATCCTTGTTGTCATTACCTTTGTTCTGGCATTTGCCCCCCCAGTCTGGTAACAGTAATTTTTCTAAAACAGTGTATCACTGTATTGCCTAAAAGTATCCAACAACCATTGATTTCTTGTGCATGTATATATGTGTGTGTTTTAAGATTTTCTTTTGAACAAAACAGAAACTGAGTTCAACATACATTATGCTTCATTCTAGAACATATATGTAGTCCCCACTGAACTCTGAGAACTCTCTTGAAGTTTCCCAAACTTGCCAGGGCCTCCCTCACCTCTGCGGTTCGCACACACCTTCCTGCTAAGTCTATAAAGCTCTTGTTGATATTTTAAAATTCAGCTCAGATATCGGTTCCTCCTGAAAGCTCTCCCCAATCCAGTCTGGCTTAGTTGTCAGTCTGTGTTCTTGTGATACCACTTCCCATTTGGTAGGTCTCTTTCCTTTTGCTCTCTTCCTGTGGAATCTTTCTCTCATGCCTGTCGTTTCAGTACCTAGCACAGTCCATTATACATATTTTTCTTTTTAAATATTTATTTGTGGAATATTATTACAAAGGCCTGAGGCTAAATATATCAAAATCCCTCTCCCCCACAAAATGTGGGCCATAGAATATATTTCTTCAAATCATCCTCTTCTGACCTATGTGCTATTACCATTCATTATTTGTTCTGTTTTTCTTAAATCCCACATTTTAGATATTGTTTTGCTTTTTTTTTGTAGTTCAAAAAGTGTTCATTGAAAATCATCTACATGTTTACCAGTTTTGCTTTTCATTTCCTCTTGCATTTCACACTTATATTTGCTGTCATTTTCCTTATTTCTGGAGTACCTCTTGGTAGTTCTTTACTGTAGTTCTACTGATAGTAAACACTCTTAATGCTTTACTATCTTATTCCAAAAAGTAGTTTTTCAGGTTCACAATTTTAGGTTGACTGTTCCTCTCAACATTCCAATGATATCATTCAACTGTCTTCTGATCCCAAGTTAGTCATCTAATCTCTCTAAGACTTAATTTCAGTGGCTCAATAAGCAAAATAATCTGAATGTAACCATAGGGTGTTCAGTCTGGGGCCTCTGGACAAAGCTTCCTGAAACCCGGGCCTACCCTCTCTCAGTGGGAGCAGTTACTTCTGGGACTGTGTTTCTCCATAATAGTAGGGCTTGGGAGTTGGCTTCCAGACAGCTTCTATAAGCCACAGGCATCTCAAACCAGACTACATCCAAAACACAGTCTGATTGTTTTCCCCTGACACAAGTGCTCAATCCTATGTACTCTGTTAAGGTAAAGAATATGGAGTCAGACTGAGAGTTCAGCAGAGTATCCTGCCCTAGTAGCCTACTGCTTAGCCAATTTTGCCCAGCATACCTCACTATGAAATAAAAAGCAGAAGAGAAAACCTAGATCCGTGTGCTAACTCTGACCTTTGACATTTCCTCCTTTTTCCAATAAAGCCTACTGCTTAGTCAATGGTGTATGATTTTGCAGAACTCATTCCACATTTTGGTACATGAAAAGTGTTCTACCTTGCACAACAGGTTCTTCATCTACAACATGGTAGTACCAACACCATTTAATTGGTGTAAAGATTAAATGACAAAATAAATGTTATGTACCTGGTACATAAAAAGAACTCAATAATTTTTGAGTAATATTTCTGCTATTAATATATAAAGTGTCCTTTACATTTATTGACTCCTCTTTAAGATGTTTCACCTTTAATAGAATATGGGAGTTATATTCAAGGTAGATTTTTTTTTTCTGCCCATACATTCATATGTTGCTTAGAAAAAATCACTGGTTTCTTAGAATAAAAAATAAAACCAACAATAATTTGTAGACAGCAGAGCTTTTGCTAACACTTGGATGAAAACTCTTGCTTAAAAATTAACCTCATCCCTGCTATCAATTATGTAGTGCATTAACAAACACAAAATGTGTAATGATTGTTTATTGCATTTCATTGAGAGAGGGCACCCTCATCACAGTAGCACAAAGAATCTGAAATTAATTAGCAGTTGATCATGATAGCATGTCATCCTATACAATTTATACAACACCTGTCTTTATTATTTTTGAATCCATGAAGCAAAACGAACTTGCATTTGACAAAGAAACAACCTAATTAAAAGGCTATCAAGGACAGCAAATGGAACAGAAATGAATCAGGAAAAATACTGTTTGCTAAAGTCAACAGATTATTAATACAGAGCAAAAATACTGGTGCATAAAATAACTTTATCTTTCAAACATATATTCTAAGCATAGCTTTTGGCATTGGTCTCAGTTCAACACATTTACCTATTTTTAATTGTTTGGCGTACATGTGCAAGACTAGATACCATTACTGTTTTCATAAATTACAGTGCATTAGGGAGGAATGACATAATATTAAGAAATTAGCACAAAGAAAGACATTACAGGAGTGACAGGATTATTCAGGAAAAGTTTCACACTTTAATGGGCCTTCAGTTGCCTTTTAAAAGTATAGAAGGGAGAGATAGAAAGTAGATGGTGACTGCATATTAGAGTAACTGTGTATTTTTACAATAGATAGATATCTGAAATTTGTGTGTGTGTGAGGATAGAGGGGGCACAGAGGAAGCCATAAGCCTATCAGAGATTTCAAACCTTCCAGGATATTTTAATTTTTCCCATTGAAAAAATTCTGAAACTTTGCCCTAGGCCTTCTAGAAAATTTCTGGTAGAGCAGTTACAGTTTCAAGATGGCACAGTAGCTGCGTGAGCTGGGGGGGGGGTGCTGGGGGAGAGTGCCAGCTCCTCTGGGGGAGCACAGCTGTGTGGAGGCCAGGCAGCTCCCTTAGTTGGGCTTAGTATCTGTGAGGATTGCCAGGGTCTTCAATATGAGGAAGTAAAAAAAGGGGGGGGGCAGGTCGCAGCAAGATGGCTGACTAGAAGGATACTTTGCTCGTTGCTTATCTCTCTGACAACGACAGAAAATACATTGACTATGCAGCTACACTTGGATGAAAAAGGTGAAGGAAGAGAGCTGGAACACATCAAAAGAACATCAGAGATGCTGGTGAGTGCAGAAACTCAGGATAGCCAAATAGATTATGGAAGAAAATTCCTGGCTATCACCACCCCAACTCCAAATGGGGAGTAGCAAGAACTCAGGAACTGTCTCTGCCTGCAGAAAAGAGAAAACCTTCCCAGGGTCATCCATTCAAGTTAAGGAGCTTTAGGACACCCCAGTGCATCTATTGAGGTCACAGAACACTAGCCAGGGTGCCAGTGAATCTGCCTAGGGTCACCCACCTCAGCCAAGGAGTGTCAGGGCACCAAAGTGCTTCTCCCAAGAGCTCAAGATCTTTCCCATGGCCTTGATGACCCAGCACAGTGTCACTGGCCCCACCAAGAAACTGCTGAGTGCCTCAGTGCCTAGGCCATGAAGGCACACACAGACAACTCTGATGTTGAGAATGGTTGAATTAACACACAGAGAGACTACATAACTGCATCTACTCAGAGCTAAAACTAAAACTGCCCAATAGTCAATATAAAAAACATCTACAGGAGGGAGCTTCTCTCCTCAAAAGCCAATCTCGAGAATTAGAAGAAGCAACTGCTACACCAGATGCCCAGATATTGACATAGGGATACTAGAAATATGAAAAAAAAAAAAAAAAAATCCAGGATCTGAAGGAGGAATTGTACAAAGAGACAGACACCTTAAAAAGAAATATAGTATAATCTTGTGAATGAGGGTTTCATTCAATGAAATAAAAAATACAACTAAGAGCTTAAGCAACAGGCTAGAGAAAGCAGAAAAAATAATTTCTGATCTCAAAGACAGTTTTTTTTAAATAACCCAGGTGGAAAAAAAAAAAAAAAAAAAAGGATTTAA
Organism: Galeopterus variegatus; assembly: GCF_000696425.1. Taxonomy (NCBI): domain Eukaryota; kingdom Metazoa; phylum Chordata; class Mammalia; order Dermoptera; family Cynocephalidae; genus Galeopterus; species Galeopterus variegatus. The sequence goes on along the minus strand of NW_007730859.1, from coordinate 58,976 downwards.
AAAAATGAAGAAAACTTATAAGAGCAATTAGACAACCTTAATTTTATGTACAGTAGAACCAGGCATATATCACATTAATTTACTGCATGTTATCAAATTTCTAGAAGAGAGTAGATTGTATGTCCTTAACACAAAGAAATGATTACATTTTTTAATGATGAATATGTTAATTATCCTGACGATCATAACACATTGTACACAGGTACTGATATTCAACTCTGTATCCCACAGATATGTATAATTAATTACGTTTCAACAAAATAATTAAAAAAAGAATTTCTGGTAAAGTAGTGCAAAACTTTATGTACTATAGTAGGTGAAGACAAAGCCACTTATCCAGTAATATCTATGCAATCCTGGAATTTTACATCCTGTCTAGTTTCTTGGACAACATCTGAGCTATTTTGAGCAGTGTTCCAAACTCAGGGTTCATCCATATTCACATCTTCCAAAACATCTGGAGTCAACGTGGCCTTTACTAAAGAGTTCAAAAACTGAGGTTCAGAAAAAACTGGGAAGAACATAAAAAAGACTAATTTCTCATGTTACCAATAGAAGAAACAGGGAGAGAACAGATGAGTTGCTTGATGTCAATTGTATAATTCTGATTAATAATGACGAAAATAGGCTACTTTGCTTCTGTCTTTTCTAACAAAGTGTAAATTTTGAAAGAGAATTCTTAATAACATAATAGCCTATGTTTAAACAAGTTCATTGATGGCAGGTTCACCTCCTCTTGAAGTGCTTTATTCATCTTAATGGAGAATATGTTGTAAAAGAAGGCCACAAATGAGGCTGAACATGTGTGAAAATGTAAACAGTAGTAGGAAGGCAAAGTGTTATGTTTTTTCTAAAACCATGAGGATGCAGAGTTCATAACTGTAGACTTGGGAGTTTAATATTAATCTTAAACAAAAATCTAGAAATATTATTGTAGAGATTCACTGGTATAAAATTAAATATAAGACTCTAAACTTGGATCTGAATGCCTAACTTTACAAATAAAGATAGAGGATTTAGCAGCATCACATATGAGGGGGAAATTTTGGAGTTCAAATTGAGAGTAAATTCAATAGGTGTTAACATGGTCTGTTTGAAAAAAGGAATGATGCTATTTTAAAAATTCTCTTTCAGGAGATAGTTTTCCTTGATAGAGAGACAAAAGCATAAAAGAATCTCTATTTTCTTTATTATGCCATTGACCTCAGGAAGATCCTCTAGCCTTCTCTCTCTGCTTTGTTACTAAACATAACCATCTTGGGCTACATTAAAGGAAAAGTAGTGTCTAGAATGGGGGACATGGTAGTCTCTCTGCTATCTGCGGTGTGACATTCAGATACTTGGAGAATGGCTGTCACTTTCAGAAGTCAAATTATAAAAGCTTTATGAACAAATTGTAAACATTTTGGAGAATGGCCAGGAGAATGGAAGGACTCAAAAATCCTGCCAAAAAAATGGGAGAAGGAATTATAAGAACTTAATTCAGAATAGGGTAGATGTTGGAGAAACATGTTATTGAATACAAATATATGATTTTCTTTTATGTGGGAAGGAGTTTAGGTTTGTTTTGAATGACCCACTGGATCAATGGTTGGAAACTAAAATGAGATTTTTTTTTTTTCTCAATTTAAAGCAGAAAATTCTAAAATTCCAAGTTGTCTAGAAATCAATGATGGTTGGAAACTAAAATGAGATTTTTTTTTTTCTCAATTTAAAGCAGAAAATTCTAAAATTCCAAGTTGTCTAGAAATCAATGGGGCTCTTTAGGAGGAGTGAGCCTCTCGTCAGTGGAGATGTTCAAACACTGGGTGAACTGTCACTCACCAGGGATATTGTGGGAATATTAAAGCATTAACAACATGGTCAGAAGTGATGAGGAATTAGGTTCTTTCTAATCTTGAAATTCTGTAGATGATGAACTACTTCACATGTTAGAATTTTGTTTTTTAATTGCACTACTGTCTAATTAATTGGATTACTCTCTTTAGTAAATCACATAATTATTCCATAACTTATTCTAGGACAGCTCCCATTCTAATTAGGATAGCCCCCTAAAGTATTGCTTTGGGGTATGGTGATTTAAATCTAAATACCCAAACTAATCATGAGATAAAGTCTGCTAACACCAAAGGAGAAAGCCAGTCGCACTGAGATCACTTAATAGGCTATATTTGAGGCCTATTACGAATTTGAGGCCATAGTTAGTAACATTCATTTTCTCTACATCAATGGTTCTCAGTTAAGGATAATTTTATACCCCAGGAGACATTTGGCAGTTTCTGGAGATATTTTTGATTATCAAGACTGGAGGGGGTGATACTGACATCTAGTAGGTAGTGGCCAGGGATGCTACTAAAAGTCCTACAATATGCAGGATGGTCCCCCACAAAAGAATTATGTAGTTCAAAATGTCAGTAGTGCCAAGGTTGAGAAATGCTGATCTATATAAGATGGAGGGTCCTTCCTCCTATCCCCCGCCCGACGATTTTATTTTCTTTCTTTATCCACAAATTCTTTTTATTTGTTACTTTAATTAATCAATCTTGACAGGGAAGACAAGGTTTCTGGATCAGAAAATAGACAAACTCTTTCTTACAGAGAATCTTGTTGCCAGTTCCCCAGGCCCTGCTTCCCCACAGGTAGTACGTTAAAGGCTTAATGTCCCTATGAATGCACCACAGGAGAAGAATCCCAAAGTTATGGGTCTTGGCTGGCATGCCTATGCGTCTTCCCCTCAGAAGATGTAGAGACATTTGCTCTGGAGTGTAAACAGTACCTCTCTGGAGAGAGGAGGGGAAGGTCTTTATTTTACCACCCCAGAAAGTAAATACATGGCTTTAAGGAGAGTTAAGATTTTCTATCCTTTTGGAGGGTCTCTATTTTCAGGGTTGCTATTAAATTGTTCTTTAACCCAAGTTGCCAGCAATCTTTGCTCAGAAAGCCCCGACCATGCAGAAACATGAAAATATTCATGGAGCACTGAATATCAACATTATCCAGAATTTTATTCCTTTTCTGGCCTTACTTCATTTAATTCTCCCTCTTTCCCCTGTATGTCTCCTTAAGGGGTTGACATGACCTTGACTGCCCTTCTGGTGATATTCAGAGCATTCCCTCATGATGATCCATGAAGATAGAGCTTTGAATTCTTGGATTTCCTTAAAAACAAAAAAGACCCCTCCAAACTAAGTGTGCATGTGTTTTTATTTATTTATTTATATTGGTTATGAATATTCATGAAATACAATGCTGATTGTCACCACTCGTGTCTGTGATGTGAGGAACAGATTCATACTGGCAGCATATCCATTACCACAAATTGCATTTGCATTTGGACCCCGTGTCCCCCACCCAATTATTCCCAACCTCCCTCTCCCTCTCCCTTTCCCCCCTATTCCACTTTGTAGCCCAAGGAATGTTCTCTCCCTCTGAAGTCCAACGCACTACTGTGGTCTTTCCTTCCTTTCTTCTTTATCTCTTTGCTCCAACATATGAGTGAGTACATGCAGTATTCATCCCTCTGTGCTTTCCTTATTGCACTCAACATAAGTTTCTCCAGGCTCATCCATGTTGCTGGAAATGGGAATAGTTCATTCTTTCTTATGGCAGAGTAGTATTCCAAGATGTATATATACACCACAGTTTGCTTATCCACTCATCCATTGATGGACATTTAGGTGGTTCCACATCTTGGCTATTGTAAACAAAGCTACGATGAACATGGAAGTGCAGGTATCCGTTTGACATGATGATTCCCATTCCTCTGGGTATATATCCAGAAGTGGGATCCCTGGATCATATTGAAGATCTGTCTGTAGTTGTTTGAGAAACCTCCATAGTGTTTTCCATAGTGCTTGTACTAATTTAGAGTCCCACCAACAGTGTAGGAGCGTTCCCTTCTCTGCATGCCCTCGCCAACATTTGTTATTCACGGTCTTTTGATTGCAGCCAGTCTAACTGGTATGAGGTGGTATCTCAATGCAGTTTTAATTTGCATTTCCCTGATGACTAGTGATGTAGAGCATTTTTCATGTATACCTGTTGGCCATTTGTATGTCTTCCTTTGAAAAATGTCTATTCAGCTCCTTTGCCCATTTTTTAATTGGTTTATTTGTCTTTTACTGTTTAATTGCTTGAGTTCCTTGTATATTATGGATATTAATCATTTCCACATGATTAGTTAGCAAAATTTTTCTCCCACTCTGTACATCATCATTTCTCCCTGTTGCTTGTTTCCTTTGCTGTGCAGAAGCTTTTTAGTTTGATATAGTCCCATTTGTTTTTCTTTAACTGCTTGTGCTTTCAGGCTCATGCTCATAAAGTCTGTTCCCAGACCTAGATGCTGAAGTGTTTCACCTATATTTTCCCTTTGTAATGTTACAGTTTCAGGTCTTATACATATGTTTTTAATCCATTTTGAGTTGATTTTAGTGTATGGTGAGAGATACATATCTAGTTTCATTCTTCTGCATTTGGATATCCAGTTTCCACAGCACCATTGTTGAAGAAGCAGTCTTTTCCCCAATGGAGATTTTTGTTGCCTTTGTCCAATATCAGATGTCTGTAAGCCTGAGGGGTGATTTCTGGGTTCTTAGTTCTACTCTACTGATCTGAATGTCTATTTTTATACCAGTACCATTCTGATTTGGTTACTGTAGCTTTCTAGTATAATTTGAAGTCAGGTGGTGTTATACCTCCAGCTTTATTTTTTTTGCTCAGTATTGCTTTGGCTATTGGGGGTCTTTTCTTCCATAAGAAGGGTAAGATTGTTTTTTCCACTTCTGTGAAGAACATCCTTGGTATTTTGATAGGGATTGCATTGAATCTGTAGATGGCTTTGGGTAGTATAGAAATTTACACAATGTTAATTCTTCCAATCCAAGACCATGGAATATCTTTCCATCATTTTGTGTCTTTTTAAATTTTTTTCACAAGTGGATTGTAGTTCTCTTTGTGGACGTCTTTCACCTCCTAGGTTAAATTGATCCCTAGGTATTTTATTTTTTCTTGACAATTGTAAATGGGATTACTTTAATTCTCATTCTGTTAGTTCATTATTTGAGTATATAAGTACAACTGATCTGGGGGCATTTATTTTGTATTCTGTAACATTACTGAAGTTATTAACCAGCTCTAGGAGTTTTTTGATAGAATCTTTAGATTTATATATATATATAGTATCATGTCACCTGCAAATAGGGAAAGTTTGACTTCATCTTTTCCAATCTGGATTCCCCTATTTCTTTCTCTTGCCTTATTGCTCTGGCTAGTACATCTAGTACTATGTTAAATAGAAGCAGTGAGAGTGGGCGGCCTTGTCTTTTTCTTATTCTTAAGAGAAAAGCCCTCAGTTTTTCCTCATTCAGAATGATACTGGCAGTGGGCTTGTCATAGATGGCTTTGATTGTGTTGAGATACTTTCCTTCTATACCTATTTTGTTGAGACTCTTTATCATGAAGGGATGTTGAATTTTGTCAAATGCTTTTTCAGTCTCTATTGAGATAATCATATGGTCTTTGCCCTTGAGTTTGTTGATGTGGTGTATCACATCTATTGACTTTTGTGTGTTGAACCATTCTTCCATCCCTAGGATGAATCCCACTTGATCATCGTGTATAGATTTTTTAATGTGTTGCTGGATTCTGATTGCTAATATTTTGTTGAGGATTATTGCAACTAGTTCATCAAGGATATTGGCCTGTAATTTTCTTTTTTTGTTGTGTATCTGGTTTTGGTATCAGAGTTATATTGGCCTCATAGAAAGAGTTTGGGGGAGTAGCTTCTGTTTCAATGTTTTGGAATAGTTTGAGGAGAATTGGTGTTAACTCCTCTTTAAAAGTTTGATAGAATTCACCTGTAAAGTCATCCGGACCTGGGCTTTTGTTTGTTGGAAGATTGCTGAGTACCACTTCAATCTCATTGCTTGTTATTGGTCTGTTCAGGTTTTCTATCTTTTCTTGGTTCAGCCTGGGTAGACTGTATGTGTCTAGAAACTTATCCATATCTTCCAGATTTTCATATTTGTTGTCATACAGGTGTTGATAACAGTCTCTAATGATTCTTCATATTTTTGTGCTATCAGTTGTAATGTCTCCCTTTTCATTTCTGATTTTTGTTATTTGGGTCTTCTCTCTTCTTTTTTATTTCTTAGCCTAGCTAATGTTTGACTATTATATTTATCTTCTCAAAAGACCAACTTTTAGTTTCGTTGATCTTTTCTATTGTTTTCTGGGTCTCTATTTCATTTAGTTCTGCTCTGATCTTAATTCTTTCTTTCTTTCTACTACCTTTAGGTTTGTATTGTTGTTGTTTTTCAAGTTCTTTGAGGTGTAGTGTTAGGTTGTTTAATTGAAGTCTTTCTGTTCTTTTGATGTAAGCAATTATTTCAATAAATTTGCCTCTTAGTACTGCTTTGGCAGGATCCCACATGTTTTGATATGATGTATCTTCATTTTCATTATTTACAAGACATTTTTTGATTTCCTGTTTAATTTCTTCTTGAACCCATAGGTCATTCAGGAGCCTTTGTCATGTATTTGTATAGTTTCTGGAGTTTTGCTTGTTATTAATTTCCAGTTTTAGCCCATTATGGTCTGAATAGATACTTGGAATGATTTCAATTTTTAAAAATTTGCTGAGACTAGATTTGTGACCTAATACGTGGTCTATCCTGGAGAGTGTTTCTTGAGCTGATGAGAAGAACATATATCCTTGAGCTGATGAGAAGAATGTATATTCCTTAGCTGTTGGCTAAAATGTTCTGTATATACCTTCCAGGTCCAGTTGGTCTAATGTGTAGTTTAAGTCCTGTGTCTCTTTGTTGATTTGTTGCCTGGAATATCTGTCCCATACAGAGAGAGGGGTGTTCATGGTGGGTGTTCACCCACTATTAACACATTAGGGCCTATTCTTTCTTTAGGTCTAAGAGTGTTTGCTTTATATATCTGAGTGCTCCAGTATTGGGTGCATATATATTTCTGACTACTGTGTCTTCTACTGGATTGATCCTTTTATCATTATATAGTGGCCTTCTTTGTCTTTTTTATGTTTTTTGGGTTAAAGTCTATTTTATCTGATATAAGAATATCTACTCCTGCTCGCTTTTGGTTTCCATTTGCATGGTGTATCTTTTTCCATCCCTTCACTTTTAGTCTGTGTGTGTCTCTATATGTGAGATGAGTCACTTGAAGACGACATATACTTGGGTCTAGCTTTTTAATCCAATCAGTCAATCTGTGCCTTTTGAATGGGGAATTTAATCCATTCACATTTCGGGCAGTCATTGACAGGTATTGTTTAATTCTTGTCGTTTAATTGCTTTTTGTTTAGATGTTTCTAAATATCTTTTGATCCTTACTTCCCCTTTTATTTCTCTTCTTCAATGTTAGTTGGATAT
>NW_007730859.1:38984-50753 GCF_000696425.1 Galeopterus variegatus | reverse complement strand
TTTGAACTTTGGAAATTTGACTGTAATCTGTTTTTGAGAGGATCTTTTTGTATTGAATCTGTCTGGGGACTTTGAGCTTCCTGGATCTGAAGGTCTGCATCTCTCCTTACTTCTGAGAAGTTTTCTCTTATTATTTCCTTGAATAGGTTTTCAATACATCTTTCTTTCTCCTCCCCTTACAGAATACCCACAATTCACATGTTAGAGCACTTGAGGTTGTCTGCTATCTCTCTTAGATTTTCCTCATTATTTTTAATTCTGTTTTCTTTCTTCTTTCTTTCTTTCTTTCTTTCTTTCTTTTTTTTTTTTGTCTGCCATGGGTTATTTTGAAAAGACCATCTTCAAGATCTGAAATTCTTTCTTCTGTTTGCTCTAGCCTGCTGCTCAAGCTCTCTGTTGTGTTTTTTATTTCATTGGGTGAATCTTTCATTTCTAGGAGTTCTGCTACATTCTTTTTTAAGGTATTAATCTCTTTGTAAATTTCCTCCTTCATATTCTGGATATTTTTCCTTGTTTCCTTGTGTTCTCTAATTGAATCTTCTTTTATTTCTTCAAGCTTTCTTAAGATCACTGCTTGATTATTTTTCAGACATTTCAAGGACTCCCTGTTCTTATGGTGTCTGGAATTTGAGCATTACTGTATTCCTTTGGTGCTGTCATCTCTTCTTCTTTGTTTGTAATTCTAGTATTTTTTCGCTGATGTTGGTTATCTGGTTGAGGACTTGCTTCTTCTGTTACTTTGGGGTTGTCTATGAGGATAAAGACTTCCTCCTTTATTTGCAGCCTTCTTTGGTGCTGTCATCTCTTCTTCTTTGTTTGTAATTCTAGTATTTTTTCGCTGATGTTGGTCATCTGGTTGAGGACTTGCTTCTTCTGTTACTTTGGGGTTGTCTATGAGGATAAAGACTTCCTCCTTTATTTGCAGCCTCTACTGGTGACTCTTCTTATATCAATGTAGTCAAGTGAGTGGTAGATTGCCTGTAGAGTGGCCTGGCTGCTTCTGTTGTGGGAAACTGTCCTTGTGGTGAGCGAAGGTGTGGCTGTATCTATATTACAACACCTTGGCTCCTTTTCTAGCTTTCCATGGCTGTAGACTGAGCCCCTGGTGCTGTGCAGGTCTCAGCTCACTTCAGTGCCTGCTGGGCTATGTGGGCTTCCTTTGCCAAACAGGGCCTTAGCCTGGACCCTGGTGCCACAAGTGGCTGGTCTCAGCTCACCTCAGCGGCCACTGGGCTATGTGCACTTCCCTCCGAGCCTTAGACTGAATCCTGATACCAGTGCTGAAAGGGTCTAGTCTTTGCTCACATTGATGGCTGCTGGGCTGTATGCACTTCCCTCCAGGCCTTAGACTGAGACACATGTTTTTAAAGATAGAAATATGTGTGCCTAATTTACTTTATTTGATCTATCATGAAATGTAGTGATTTTTTACAGATTATTATTTACTGCACTTTAGGCAATAGATATTTTCCTTAAAAGTTGTATGAAAATTCAATTTTTGTAAATTGAATAATATCACAACTGCACAAAGGGAGCACTATGTTTAAAGGAATCCTTTGATGAATCCTTTTGTAAAGTGATTAACATTCTCCAATGTTAATAATAAACCTTAATTTTTCTTCTTTTACCTTTTTGCATAAGTTTGAATAAATTTTAAAAGCATTGCGCATGATTATATCATAACAGCATTGAGGGCAGGGCTTTTGTGGGACTATCACAGAATATTTGAATAAACAGAAGCAAATTACAGCCTTAGAAAGGGAAAAGTATGAGAGTGCACTATTGTTAGCAAGGAAGATTGGTTTTTTATTTTTTATTTTTATTTTTTGGTTCCATTATTTATCTAAATATTGAAGTTCAGATACAATATCAATGAGTGAATACTATTTTAAACTTGTGAAAGTTAAACTGTCTTGGGTATCACAAGATACATGATGAAGAAGCAAGTACAGTGTTACCTAGCAGGTACTAAATAAGCATTAACTGAACTGAATCAAGAAAAAAATGCTTAGATAATTTTTTAGAGATACTACTGGTATGCCCATTGATCTCCAGTTTTGTCAGTTGTCTAATTTTTGTGTTGATTCATATTTAACTTCTCTCATGAGAGTACATGGAAACAAATTGAAAGATACTTGCTTCCACATTATGTTCTATTTGTCTATCTCTTGGATGCTCTTAATTTTGTATACTGAAAACTGTCCTATATCCTATGATAATTTTAATTGACTCAGAACTAAAAATATTTGTGATTTTTTTAAACCCTCTAAGTTGGGTAACTGTGCCACTCCATTGAAGAGCATCTCATTGCCCATACGTATCATTGTCACACTCTGTCCCTTTTTCCTACCATATCCTTGCTTTAGGGCTTGTGCAGCTGAGCAGCATTCAGCAGTATGTTCTGAAGGGCTCACAGTGTGTGGGGATTTATTTAAGACAGTCTCTTCATAAGTCATCTTGATTGTTTTGAAAAAAAAATCTGAAATATACACCTTTTACAAATACAAACCATATTCTGTTTGTTCCCTGTATTACAGCAATAATTTACTGCTATCTGACAAGATTTCTCTCTTAGATTATAAGCAAATAGCTATAAGGTTAATTATTTATTAAAGCACCCTAGGCAGTGAAAATCCGTGCCTACCAGAGAACTGTTTGCTTTGTTGAAAGACTAAAAAGTTTCTGATATTTTTCTTTCTTGACATTCATCTCCTCCCAGACAAATATACAAAATCAGGCACAATTTTTAGTGTTTCCAGGCACCTTGCAAGCATTACCTCATTTAATTCCCACTACGACCCAGTAGAATATATATTCTTATCTCAGGAGGAAACATTACAGAGACGTTACTCAGCTGGTCGTGAACATTGCTCACCAAGATTGGGAAGTTCAGGAACAGCAGAAAGAGGCTGGGCTGGCATCATAGTTACTGTCAGTGCTGAGCGTCCTCCCCGTGCGTGACTCAAAGGGGCAGAGTGGCACATGCTTACAGCAGCAGTAGCGCTGTCCCTGATGGGGCTGGGGATTTTAAAAAGACCCTCGGTGTAAACCAAGAAACAAACAGATGCAATAGAAATCAATATACTACAACCAACTCAGTCTCAGTAGAGGAGAATGAGATGGATATGTGTATGTGAAGTAATATTTTCAACGTTTGCATTAAAAAAATATGTCTAAGGTCTGAGCTAGTTACTATGTTTGAATAAATAAAAGATTTTTAAGTATGAGTTATATGTTTGTTCTCCGTGTCTATAGGCCAACAAACTGAAGGAAGTGACTTTACATTTAAATTTTGCCTAGACATGAGGGATGCCTTCTGAACACCCCAGTGATTAAGTCACTCATTCATTTGTTCATCCAGTCAGTCGACAACATTTATGAGCACCCAGTATGTGCCAGGCAGTGTTCTAAGAACTGGGAATGCAGAGGTGAATGAAGCTATCAAGTTTCTTGAGGGTCCTGGGGCTGATATTCATGAGTGTGTGTGTGCGTGTGTGTTTGTGCAGATAACAAACACATGCGTAGCTAAACAGTAATAATAACAGAGTGATAAGGACTTTGCAGAAAAATAACATCCAGTTATGCCATAGAGAATAACCTAGCAGCTACTATGAGTTGGCTAGTCAAAAAAGGCCTCTCTGGAAATGGCATTTATTCCAAGATCCAAATGACAAGGAGGTAGTCATGCAAAAATGGGCTTTGGGGTAGTTGGTGGGGGCCCACAGTGCAAGTACTGTACAGCCAGAGTGAACAATCTTGTTGAGTTTGGAAAAGCTGGGGTGAGGATGGAGCTGGTGGAAGGTGTGGGATGTAGTGTAGGAAATGAAGTCACAGAGGGAGGCAGGGGCTGCTCTTATAGAGCTTGGCGATTTGGGAAAAGTGGGTTTTATTCCAAGTGCAATGGGAAATCTCTGAAGGCTTTTAGGCAGGGCATCAAAAGGTTGTGATTTGCTCAGTCTCCTCATCTATAAAATGAGGATAATAATATATATTCTATCTTAGAATATATTATATCTTTATGAAAAATAACCTACCACATATTGAATACTCAATAAATATAATAAACATGATACATATTCATTAATAAAAATGGCCATTTTTCTTCATAGTAATATCCATAGAAGCTGTAAAGCTTATATCTTGGTGACTTAGAGGATAATAAAAATGCCAACTACTTTTTATTGAGTTCCTACTGTATGCTTACATTATTTAATTTAATCTGCCCTCCAACTTTCTGCAGAGTAAACTAACTTTTATAATGATGAAAAAACTTGCTCAAGGTCACACAGCTGCTAAGATAGAACCAGAATTTCAATTTCACTGTCAGTCTTTCTGACTCTGAAGTTAAGGCTTTGTCTTCTGTACCATGTGCCACGTGGAGAATGTGTGCCCTTGTATTCCCTTGATAGCCTGTGTTGTAGCAAATGATCTCTTCTCAAAGGCCTTCTGTCTTTTATTGAGCCTGAATTTCATAAGCAGTTTGGCACATAAACCATAAATCACAAAACAGTCTACAGTATTTTGTTCTGGGCATTGCCATATTTGACTAAATGATCCTGTAAAGTAATGTATATTATTCAAGAATTCTGTCCTCTACATCTCTCCATTTCATAAGTAGTCATTGAGAGGAAAACTATCAAAGAAATAGCAACTGACTGATGAAAAAGTAGTGCTAAAGGCACTGTTTAAATTCAAGATGTTATTATAATTGTTATTATTAAATGGGTTACTGAGAAATGAATGCAGCAATAAAAAGAACATTTCTTCAGCTACCTAAACTGATGTATTCTGCATGAAAGACAACTTTCCTAAGGCACTAGCACACAGAAGATGATTCATTGCAGGGTTTTGTAGTGGGGAATTAGAGCAGGCCTGGGACAAGGAGGCTGTGCACTTAGGTTTCATTGATTGGAGAGGCAAGCAGAGATAATGATGGTGCTGCTCAGTTACTCCTGTGCAGGGGCCATACGTTTCTTCTGCTGCTAAGGGCTCACTTCCACTTTTGTTTTTATCATTGCCTCCTTGTGGATATGTGAGAGCCCTTGACGCTACTGGGCTTTACTTTGTCAGTATTTGGAAGGTTATCGAGATTCTGTCATCTTCAGAGATGGAGAAATACTGAGAAATAAAGAATAAGGCAGATATCTGTAGTTAATATGGAACAAAATTAAAAAGTTTAGCTGCCTCTGCCTCTGTTTCTCTATCATTAAATCAGTTGCACTAAACTGCTTTACTGCTTTAAACTGCTGTACAGTCCTTGCGCTAAATATCTTTCCAGTGAAACAATTCAGAGTATTTGTATGATTAACTAGTAGAGCTTATTCTAAAACTCTGAAACATTTTAATCATCCAGCAGGTATAATGCATAATGTAAAAATTTAATCTATATGCACAAATGTGTCTCTTTTTTCCTCTTTTTATCCATTTTACTTTTTCTCTTCCCATAAGAGTAGAATCAAGGGTTTGGATTTAGAAGATTTAAGGTGGTTTAGGTGTTTTTTTTTTTTTTTTGAGTGTTTTCTACATTCCAAACACTATTCTAAGTTTTTCAATAACGAAAAGAAAAAAAGATCCTTGCCCTTGTGGAGTGGAGGCCCACCTTGGCATAGTGAAAGGCAGTAAACCATAAACATAAGAAATACCTGAATTATATAGTTTGCTAGAAGACAGTGGTTGCTACTGAGAAAACAAAAAGGACAGTTAAGACTTGAAGGAAGTGAGCATAGGAGGTTCAGTATATTTAGACAGATATCTTTTTTTTTGTTCGAAATGATTATACACTAGTTTTCAACATAAAAAAGAAAAGCTAATTTTATCTATGCCGTAGAAAACAGATGAATTCATATGACTATTTGTGCAGAAGTTGTTAAAGGAGGTTGTTTTCCCTTTGGTTAACTGTGCTTTATTTAGACTACTTATTATAATAAGATGTGTTCCTCAGATGTGTGAGGAAGGGGCGTCATCTCTTCCACCGCCAGATGAACAAATTGCATTGATGTTCCCCCTTTGATGTTCTGTATAATAATAACACATTAACTTGGATTAAAACAAACAGTAACAAAAACAAATATCCCCATACTTTGATGAGAGAAACTAGAACCTAGAATCTTGTCACATTAGAACAGGATGAGTCCTTAGAGACTATTTGGTCACACCCCATAATGTCACGTGTGGGTATTTTGGCTCCAGCCCAGTGGTTGATATGACCACTGGGATTGTTTGGACACTTCTGACCTGTAAAAAGAATGATGTGATCTCACAGGGGGAACTTTAATAGGCGTGGAAGACTTGCCCTAAACAGCTCTTGGGTCGTTAGTTAGGCAGGACACTCAGAAAAAAATGCAGAAAAGTTCAACATCTTATTTTCCAACACACAACTTCCTGAGAAGGGGAGAATAATCTATCCACTCTCTAGAGAGTGAACCTGTGCAAGAGGGTTAATACCCCTTCAACATTTACAGAGCTACAAAGAGACGTAATAATAAATGACCTCTTACCTTTTATAAAATCTCTCAGGTCATCCTTGTTAGAACCCTTTCTTTCTGAAGAACTTCCCCAGAGAACTAGACACTAGCTGCATAGAGTGTGATCCTTGGATGCATCATCTGGGAGCTTGTTGAAAGTACAGAACCTCAGGTCCCACCCAAACCTACTGAACAGAGTACCTGTATTTCAACAAGATCCCTGAATGATCCAGGTGGCAGTAAGGACTCGGACACACTGGACGGGAAAACCTCTGCCAGAAGCTCTCCTGACCAGGGCAGAGCAGCCCCCTGCTTTGAACTTGACCTTTGAATCCTGTCAATGCCTGTCCGCAGCCAGCCCCATCTGTGCTCTGTGAGAACTTAACTAAACCGGTGGTAGGAATTATTAGACCAGCTTGACTAATGACTGTGTCTAGTGCCCAATTTTGGTAGGGCACTTAGACCAATTCCCGAATGTGTTTCTCTTAGACGAAGGGTGGATGAGGATTTGAATGGGCAAGGGAGGATGGTGCCAGTTCATTCAGACATCTTGCACTATGGCCAAACCCTCCCTTTTGCCCTCTCTCTTGTGGGAAGCCCTAACATTTTAATCTCCTTTCTTTCTCCACTGGAGAACCTGGCTCTTATAAAGAGATCAACTATTCTTCTTGTCACATATTTATTTAACATTATTGCAAAAATTAAGGGATATTGTATGCAGGAGGAACCTTAGTTTCGGGACGAAAAAAAAATGGGAAAAATTCTTCCATTTGCCTCAATACATTAATTATTTTTACTTTCTGTGTTTTGTTCCTTTCTGATGTATTTTGGTTTTGATTTCCCAACCACTCCTGTGCCTGCCTTTTGGAGATCCCAGGCTAGACCTTGTTTACCTGATCATCAATACTGCAGCCTTGAGCAGAAAACCAGGCACTGTTCTTCCTGCCTTGGGCGAAGTGGAGGAGCCTGAGTATCTGATCACACACGTTTTCATTTTTTCCTCATTTGCTATACAACAATCTTAGGAGGTAAGAATGATGATTGTTTCCATTTTACAGACTAGGGAAACTAAAACTCAAGAAAAATATTAAAGGATTTCCTCAAGGTGACACACTTGGGGCTTTTTACTGAGACAGATGTGTCCTGATGATGGATAACTGCAAAGAGAGTAAAAATTTAGAATTTAACATAATTTTGGATTTTTAAAATATATCATTGTAGGCAGATTGTTTTAAGAAATAATAGCTAACATTATACAGCCCATACCTTGTGCCAGTTATTGTTCTAATGCTTTACATATATTAATTCATCCCGCATGACATCTTTTTAGGGAAGCACTATTATGTGACCATTTTACAGTTGAGCAGACAAAGGCAAAGGAAGGTTAAGAAACATAGAAATTACCAGAACTGGGATATGACCCTAGGCACTCTGTCTCCACTCTACTATACTGTCTTGCAATACTAAAAAATAGGTAGGATGCACCTAAGAAGACACAAATATCGGTGTTTTCATTTGTTCATACTGTCCTAAAGGAGGTAAAAGTTTTGTAAAGGTCAGGAAACTCAACTTTAGAAGGGCCAAATGCAATAATGCCTTATGTTTGTACAGAGCTTTTAGCCACAGAAATCAGTAATTTGCTTCACATCCCTGCCCACTTTCTGACCTAAGGCCTTTTTTGTTAATCAGAAAAAGATTAAAGTAGTGAAGAGAAAAAAATGCATTCCTCTATTTAAATGATCAAATGAAATGGTGATTGCAGCTGAATATTCAGCTACTCAGCTAAAACCTTAGCAATCAAATGTAAACCAGCCTGAGATTAAGAGGGTTTAAAGCTCTCAAGCAAATCTGTAAGAGGTGGATCAAGGCCCACACTGCATCAGAGCTGATTGTTGGTGGATGTTTAATAAGTAGATGATATGTCTTCCCCAAACAGAGAAAACGCCTTTGAAATGTAAATTGAATTCACTTACCTTTCCAAGGCTCTGCGTTTACATGTGATTGTGTGCTTCATACTTATGTGCTAGAAAGAAGAAAAGAGTCTGGCAGTGGCAGGAAGTTTCCAGGGTTCTGTGAGATGGGCTGCAGTGGAATCAAGGGAAATGTAACAGCTCAGCTTATCCTATTTGCTTATACATGCACAGGGAGCCCGCCATGGGGAAACTTTCTGGGGTCTGTACATGTCAGGTCTCCTCCTTTCCAAACCCCATTCAGGTGCTTAATAATTAAGCCAAAAAAGATAAGTTCTGGTATGTTCCCCAATAAGTATGGAAAGGTACCTTGGAAACCCCTGTGGGTCTTAATGGTGTTTCACTGCAGGCAGCGTCAGTGGAAGAACGCATTCTGGGGCCTTGGGAACCTCCTCCCAGGGAAAACCTCTTTTATTTTACCTCAGGTGTCCTGTGCTTGCTCAGGGTTTGGGAGGAGAGACAGGAATTGGTTCGGGTCATCTGAGGCTGACCTCAGAGCCTATTCAGAACTCCAGGCTATGCTGTTGGGGCCATTTGTCAGTTCTGATACTTCTCCTTGGGTGGTTTGTGTCCAGTGGAGCCCAGCCCTGACTTTCAGTGTCCTCTCTGAAGCGAAATGAAAGCTGAGAGGAAATAAAGGGAGCAGGGAAGGAACATATAAACT
This sequence comes from Galeopterus variegatus, assembly GCF_000696425.1. NCBI lineage: Eukaryota > Metazoa > Chordata > Mammalia > Dermoptera > Cynocephalidae > Galeopterus > Galeopterus variegatus. The sequence goes on along the minus strand of NW_007730859.1, from coordinate 41,655 downwards.
CACGGGCCAACTATCCTCAGTATATTTTGGGGTCCTCTCATTCTGCTGATCCTCTCCAGAGCTGGCACTCCTGGACGCCCATGGCCCAAACAGGTGTTCCAACGATGCCTCTAGGACATGCTTAATGCTACAAAACTGTTTCAGGCAAGGCTTTGGCAGCAAGAGGGCTTGAGCCTTCGTTTACTGGAATTCAAATGACTGTCTGAATGCAGCTTCTTGTTTGCACCATTATTATGGTATATGTATTTATAGAACCATCTTTGATTTTAAAGAGATCAGGAGTGAGAGCTGGGCTATGGGCACTTTAGCTGTGGGAGGTACCAACAGAAGCATTTCTAGTCATTTCTAATCTACTTTTACTCTCTTTTGGGTCATATTATTTCTCTTCTGAATCCTTAGAAGTGAGATATAATAAACACAACTCTTTATTTAACGCTTTCTAAGTTTTTGCCAAGTCAGGCACCATGGAGGGCAAGTACAAGTTTCTTGTTCTCAGGAACTTGATGGCAATACAGAGCATATATTTATATGCACAACAAAAGGCAAAAGGCGTTCTGTTACCATTTGATATAAATATTTGAAATATAGCAGGACAGCATACATACAAAAATATTAGCTCCTAAAATCCTTTCTCCATCTTTCTAAACCAAATAAAATTTTTACTCCAAATTTAAAACAAAATAAAACTATATTGTCCACACAGAAACACATATTCAATATAATAAATAAAATCAACGTTTTAAGCTACTGTCTTAAAAACAATGTTATTTGCCAAAAGTTCCTTGAAGATCCATAAAGACCTATTTACACAGTCATTTTTATTTATTACATGCTTTAGGATATCTCAAAGTGACCCCTTATATTTAAATAGAAATTGACAGTAAGAAGACAACTGGTTCAGGCATGCATGCCTTTTTATATCACAAATATAAGATGTGTTTTTAAAAAATACTAGCAGTAGCAATCTAAGAATGAAAAACCAGGAAACCTTCCATTCTAGGGAGAGGCATTTTGGTGTAAAACTTAAGGATTTGCACTGGAATCTTTTCTCTACGACTTTGTAACTGTATGTCCTTGGATAAGTCACTTATAATCCTTAAACTATTTCATCTGAAAATGGGAAAATAACGAATTCCAGGGTTATTGTGAGTACATAAAGTATATATATAGTATAGAGTATATAAAGTGTTTAGCTCTGTGATAAGTCAATAAAGATGTGTTGTCATTATCATTATCATTGATATATGTGAATAATCAAAAAAGTTGGAAACCCTTTACTCCAATTTTGTGTCATTTTGGTCAGAATGATGGGTCAATTAAGGAGAAATAAATTTAAAAAGATTGTGCATCTCATACAGGTGAAAATTAATGCAATTTAATTTAGTATCATCACAAATTGGAATACATTTATTTTCTTCTGCAAGCTTTGTCCATGGCATATGTGTTTGTGAAGAGCTGTCTTACTATTTGAGTCTTCTTAGAGTAGGTCAGAAGAAGACTTGAGGAGGTCTAGATTGCCAGAAACTTGGCAGACAGAATGGTGATGGAATTGCATCATTAGCTAACATTAGACATTCACAGCAAAAAGAGAAGTAGGGAGCAGAGCTATTATTAATCAGGTGACTTCAGACAATCATTTACTGTAACCAAAGTGTAATTTCCTCAAAGGAGATATGTCTGTTCTTATAAGCAGTTCTCCAAAAAGCCATCAAGTAAGGTTGTGGTAGCTCTTCCTGCCCCTCAGAGGAGAAAAGTTTTCCCCACCTTCCACTTCATTCCAAGTCTTGCCCTTACGGGAGGAAGAGATATGCTCAGATTGGACAGACGCAGATGTTTACAGGGCCATGTTTTTACACTAAGGTAATGTGGTGAGTGTCAGCATGCTAAAGGGCAAAGTGAGTCCTTGAGCAGACACTCCTTCCACCTCCTGAGATCTGAGATAGGACTGTGCTTCTCTTGTGTGCTCCTTTACTTCCTGCTCTTCATCCCAGGGCCCTTACTTCTCCTGCAGGGAAGATCCCTAGCTTCCTTCTTTTCCATATGGCAGCTCATACTGGGCTATTTCCCAGACAGGGACCAGACAGCATATTCCCACACAGTGCTGGATGCTGGAGGTAAGCAAGGTCTTTCCTGCAGTCTCTCTTCCTTCTTTTGTTTTTGCACTGGTGTGTGTGTTTTATACTGGACTTTCCTTAGATTGCAGCAGTAACATCTCACATTCAGATTTGGAAGTGATGTACCCACAAATTCATTGGAGAGGTGGTGGTGGTGGGGAGTAAAAAGCCTCTTTTAGAGATTCCAGTGTAAATTACAGTCTCCATCCAGCTTTAATTAGACCATTGTTTTGAGGCATTTAATGGTCTTCATCAAGTTGTTATCAAATCTGGTATTTTGTTTTCCATTTAGCCTTGTTTGTTTGGCTCCATTTCCCTATTACTTTCAGATATTAACAAATAGAACTGTCTCACTTTTTAGGAGTTGAAAGGTCTGGTCCAGCCTAATATTAAAGTTTGAGAGACACTTGCAATCCAACTCTTTTTCTCCTCCAGGTCAGGTGCAACTCAGGTCTCAAGGTCTGCTGTGGGAGGAAGAGCATAGCCTATTTTTTTCATTGCTCTCTTTTCATCACTTTCCTTCTCCCCCCCCCCCCCCCCCCCCCCACCCCCCCCCT